>NC_081565.1:74569873-74659355 GCF_022355385.1 Mustela nigripes | reverse complement strand
GGATGGACGGAGGGAGGGAGGGATGGACGGATGGATGGACGGAGGGAGGGAGGGATGGACGGATGGATGGACGGAGGGAGGGAGGGAGGGATGGATGGATGGACGGAGGGAGGGATGGATGGATGGATGGACGGAGGGAGGGTAAGAGGGAGGGATGGATGGATAGACAGATGAGTGAATACCCATGCCAGAGTCTCATGATATAGAAAGTGTGTTGAACAGTGGGAACAGAGGGGAAGGAGAAAGAGGGAAAGAGAGTGTTAAGCAGACTGAGCAGAGCACAAGCCAGACAGAACTCCAGGGCTGGATCTTAGGACCATGAGATCAGGACCCGAGCCAAAAATGAAGAGTCAGAGGCTTTACCCATTGAACCACCCGGGCACCCCCAAGATTACCGTTCTCTTTCTTGCATATGTTAAAAAAAAACTAAAGCTCTCAATTAATAAAAATCTGAATTCTAAGACTTGAAGTACCAGACTCCAAAATTTGGGAGAGAACTTGCTTAAGGGACACACATTAGATGTTGCTAAAAAGTACTTTAAGAAATTGATCATGCGTAATTTTAAGTAAATCCATATTTAAAATCAATGCTTTGTGGCACCTGGGTTGCTCAGTTGGTTAAGCATGTGTCTTCCACTCGGGTCATGATCCCAGGGACCTGGGATCGAGCCCCACATCCATGATCGAGGGTCCTGGGGATGGTCTCCTTGCTCGGGGTGGAGGGGGGTGTCTGCTTCTCCCTCTCCCTTCTGCGTGCCTCCTGCTTGTGCTCTCTCTCTCTCTCAAATAAATAAAACAAATTTTATCTTAAAAATAAAAATAAGTAAGATAAACCAATGATTTCCTACCTTCTATAAAATATTGATAAATATCATTTCAGTGAGAATTATATGAGAGTTAATCTAAAGAAAAAAGTGAAAAAAAAATCCAAGTCTTTGGCACCTTCACTGAGGGGACAGATAACTCTCATCCTCTCAAGCCTGCCTCTTCAACTTGAACGGATGTTCAGACACCCATGGTCTTCTTACAGTGCAGCTCTTTTCAGGGTCTTTTCATTGAAAATCTCAAAAATCCCCCAGTTGATGAATGGTCTAGAAAGTGCACGTGTCAAAAGAATTTTCTTTTTTCATACACAAAATGACATTGTGATTTCACTCACTGGACTCCTAGGTCCGCCCTGATTTCTCTTGTGATCTGCATGTGAGCCTTGATCGCAGGGGCACCCAGGCCCAGGAACTCCAGGCTTGGCATCAACCCGCGCCAAAACAAATGATGAACAAAGCCCCTGGAAACTTCTGCTTCGCTCGCCCGCCAGATGGCGCTGCTGCCCCATTCTTCCCCGCACGCCTCCGGCTCCTCCAACTTCACCCCTGCGTTGGCGCGCGGCCTCCACCCTGGGAACAGCTGCATTCTCTTTGACAATACAGGCGTTTTTTCAAAATCTCATTAGACAGCTAACATTTTCGGCCGAGTTTCTGTCCCGAGGGCCCTGGGGGACTCCTCAGAGTCTGGCAAAGGTACTAGGATGTGGGGAAACCCAGGTTGTTAAAAAAGGGGGAAACAGAGGACCCGCTTACAAAACAGCTGTGAGAAGACCCTGGAGGGGCGGGGGGTGTCCTGACGCTGTCTAGGTCCCCCCCAGTGACACTTAATCTGTACTGTTTGCAGCGTTTCTCAGGACTGGATTAGTCCGCACAGGCAAAGTGTGTAATCGGTATTAATCTCTTAGAATGTCACTGCTACCGCCCATCAATCTGCATAAATTCTACCACAAAACTTTAGGAAGAAACGCTATTCAGAGCAAATGATGCATCAAATTCAAACAGGCCATCAAGATTGCTAATGGATTTTAATAGCAGCTATTACAGCATAATAGTATTTTCCCAACAGCTGTTTGTTGATACAATTCTCCGTTTACAGGACCTTCATGTCCAATCCCAGGAGATGGCCCGCCATTCATTTATAATCATTTGGTTCCACCTACAAACAAATGCTACTTTATTTGCATTTGGAGACCGTGAATGGTCTGTCGATTTGACCCACTCCCACCTCATTCAGCACAACCAGCAGCGAATATTACAGAGTAATTAGTTAATATTTAGATGCACTAACTACTGCCAGAATAAATACTGTCAACTGGTGAACTCAAAGGGAAGATTTTTTTTTTTTAAGATTTTATTTATTTATTTGATAGACGGAGATCACAAGGAGGCAGAGAGGCAGGCAGAGAGAGGGAAGAGGGAAGCAGCCCCCCCACCCCAGCAGAGAGCCGGATGCGGTACTTGATCCCAGGACCCTGGGATCATGACCTGAGCCAAAGGCAGAGGCTTTAACCCACTGAGCCACCCAGGCGCCCCCGGAAGATTTTTGTTGATTGCTTGGTTATATTCTGAATGATGCTAGTTGTTGCCAACTGCCTTTTACTCATCCCTAAGCGAGGAATGGGCCCACATTGGAATCAAGACAGAAATTTTTGAAACTACAGGACGCATTAAACCATCCTGAATTTTTCTGCTGGAGATGACTAATATTTGAGAATACCACTAAGTCACAGCCAGAGGGAAGCCCTTGATTGGCAGGAATAATTGCGATAAGAATCGAGGAGAGGGAGAATGTATCTGTGAAACTTCAAGCTTTGTTTCTTGTGGAATGATCGAGAGATGATAGCACTGAAAATAAGTATTAGCTCATGGGTTCACAAAGAATCATGGAAGGAATGCGTTTAAAATGTAAATTCCTGGCTTCTGCCCCAGAGGTTTGAGGAAGGGCCCAGGAATTCACATTTTAACAAGCCCTCCAGGGGATTCTGATGCTGGTCATCCACAGACCACACTTTGAGAAAAGCCAAGAAAAAACAGCGTCCAAGTTATAAAGTCTAATTTTCCCCCAAAGTCTGAACATGCCTTTGGGCTTTAATGACCTCAGAAGTACATGTTTTTGAAAGTACATAAAACATGACTTGGAAGTTTAGTTTATTCCTTTTACACTTATTTAATTCTGCAAATCTGAAAAAAAAATTATTATTATTATTTTTAAAGATTTTATTTATTTATTTGACAGAGAGAAATTATAAGTACACTGAGAGGCAGGCAGAGAGAGAGAGAGAGAGAGAGAGAGAGAAGGAAGCAGGCTCCCTGCTGAGCAGAGAGCCGATGCAGGACTCCATCCCAGGACACCGAGATCATGACCTGAGCCGAAGGCAGCGGCTTAACCCACTGAGCCACCCAGGCGCCCCTGAAAAAAAATTATTTTTAATTGCAGTTTTTTCTTCTTCCAGTTACGTTTGCAAACTTCAATCAGAAGATTAAAAGAAAATCTAATCTTCAAGATTACTCAACACCTAACAAAACCATCTAAGTGTAAAAGAAAGGAAAATAATTGTATTTCCAAATGCAGGTCTATGTTTAAGTTTATAGAGGGGATGTTTCTGATACCATTCAATGTGTACAATCGCCCCACGGCTTTTGGCGTGAACTGTATAGAACTTCCTTAGAAGCAGGTTTGATGAAACTAAGTAGGACTGAGCCCTCTGTCCTGTCTGGCCTTTACTGGTTTGGTTTCAGAGGAATACACACGCATTTACAGTCTGGCGGGAGCTGGCGTGATCGCTGAATCAGTGCTGCAGAGTAGCAGAAGAATGGAGTGGGACCAACCAGGAGTGGGAAGGAAGGCTCTGCTGAGTCAGGGTATTTGGAAGGGAAGTAGGCAACTTACATCCCACAGAACTTGACAAACCCCCACCAAAAGTACGTTCACCAACATTATCTCATTTATCCCTTGCTATCCTCAAGCTCAGGTAGTATTTTTTCCATTTTACAGATGAGAAGGCTGAGGCCCCAAGGATTTTCTGTGATCTGTCCGGGGGGGTGGGGGTGTGGTGGGGATCACGGGTAGCAAATGGCTGAGAACTCAAAGCCAAGGCTCTGATCCTTCTCTATGCCATGGCTACCCTTGAGGGGGTCTGGTCCAGGCAATGAAGCCTTGGAGGTCTTAGAAAGTGCAGGAAGGAGCTGGTGGACAACAACTGCAAAGCCTGCTATGCTCCAGAGCAAGGCCGAGCCAGAGAAGCAGACCAGATTGGAAGAACAAACCCCTCTGAGCTAGAGGCCGCTGAGCTGAGGGGGCATAGGTAGCACTCTTGGCTAGAGAGGCCCTGATGCTTGCCTCTTCATCTGGGTCTCACTCCCTGGAGACAACCACAGGAGGTGTCAGGGAAACAATGCTTTGGAAGCCTGCCTCTATCACAGAGTTCTTGTGTGACTGTGAACTCATGGTTGCATCTCCTTTGAGTTTGAGGCCCCTCCTTGATCAAATGAACATAATAATAATTGCTTTCCAGAGTCGTTATAGATTTCAAATACATTCATTAAAATATGACGATGTACTTGGCAAAGAGCTTGGCCTTTGGATCTAATCTGGCTCCTTGGTGAAGAAGTGGAGCTGGCTTTGTCCCCGCAGGATGGAGTCTCTTGCTGTCACTGCAGCCTCAGCACCTGCTCATGGTGGGCCTGCCATTCATTTTTCTGAATGAATGAATGGATATCCAGGATCAACTCATACTCTTCCCATGAGACACCAGCTACTTCCTTGGGGTCCCTAATTCTATTACTGTTATAATTTTAGAATTAACCTCTATAAAACCTTCCATCACTCCCCCATATCAGTACCAAGATTTTTCTTCTCTTGTGTGACCACTGTTCTCCTTCTGACGAATAATTCTAGGTTGTATGCTTGTGAGTTCTGCCCAAAACAATTGAAATAACCTAAGTACCCTTCCCGCCATCTTTACAGTGAGCAACCAACTTAGTCTTCTCAAATCTTACCAGGACTTGAGTCATAAGTCCCCAGAAAGTGCCCCAGCAATCCACATCATGGCGGAAGCCTACCTCTCCCACCCTCGTCTCCTATTATGTTCTTCCAGATTTATTCTACCTAACCAAACTGAACACTCTGGCTTCCCAAACATAGCCTAGGTTTACACATTATTACCTAGCAAGAAACTTGTTCATAACAAGACTCAGCAGAGGTTCGCTGAATTTCATCAAACCCCATTGAAGAGAATGGCCTGAATCCTTGTGCTCAGAATTGAATATGAACCAGAAGATTCAATGAGGCAGTGTTAACTTGCTCATATCATCCTCATTCCTTCCACCATCAGCCCTATCTTCTGTAGGACCCCCTTTTCTTTCTTCAGGAGCTAAAATACATAGACTGCTCCAGAGTAGAAGCTATTATCAAGAAAGAGGACATGAGTCTGTGGGGCGTAGTAGCTTACGGTTCTGTCAGTCACACATATCTCACAGAATTAAGTGGTATTTTTACTAAAACTGCAAAAATTCATCATACATACCATCTCAAATCTATGTTTGGAGTCTTAAACCCCCAAATGAACCAAAGACTTAGTCTACTGAATTTATGGGAACTCTCATTTTGTAGACCTGAGCTGGGTGTAATTTTATCCTCAGGCATTGAAAACCAGGGTCAAATGACTGGTTTTCTCTTTTGCTAGAAGGGTTTTTTGTTGTTATTCTTGCTGTCATGTTTTTTATCTTAGACATTTTGGTTTTGGTCACTAGGTGGCTCTGAATTTCCACTGGAAAATAAAAATCTAGAAAACATTGACAAAAATAAGCAATTCTTGCCAAATACTTTATAAATACTTCTTTCAACAATTGTTGATTTGAGAACAACGATGACGGTAAAACACACACACACACACCAAAAAACACATAAGCTCCAAACAGCAATATATATTTGTCCATCTACCTTCACTAGCTTTTGAAATACATCATTTTAACTTTATGTGAAATTATAGCTATTGCACTGCTATAGATACAATTTGAAAAGACTCATGAACTATTATTTAAGTAATGTTACTTTGAAGCTATAACAAATTATATATCCCATGTGGTCAGACAATTGATTCTATCTCATTTGCAAGGAGACTTCAAATTATTGTCATATAATTTTAACTGCTTTAAAATTTTCCCTAACCATACATTAACAGCCTGTGAAAGGTCTGGAACAAATTCTGAAATCATTTTTAAGGTTAATAACTGTAAATAAAAAGAATGGTTGGAACAAAGATCTTTAAGCCAATCTGGAAATTGCCATACTGGTGTTGTTGGAAAAAAGTGGTTTATTGCCCTAAATTCTACTTTATCCATAAAAAATAGCTGCATTTGAGTTGTATAAGGGTAATGCATTCCCAAATATTTAATGGCAATACTCCCATTATCTCATCAAAAAGTGTGTTAAGGGGCACCTGAACAGTTGGTTGAGCATCCGATTCTTGGTTTTGGCTCAGGTCATGATCTCGGTGTCCTGAGATGAAGCCCCAAGCCCGGCTCCTGCTCAATGCTGACTCTGCTCGAGAGTCAGAGAGTCTCCTCTCTCTCCTTCCCCTCTGTTCCCTCTGCTCATGCTTACGTGCTCGATCTCTCTCAAATACATCTTTTAAAAAGTGTATTAATGCAGGAAGAAGTCATCCAAAGTCATCTCTAGGTAACCTAGTAATAAAGAAAGTGGGAGCGGCGGGTGGAAAAATGTGGGGAAAGAATAACTATCACTGGAATAATCTAGGTGTTGTCTACTTGGCCCGAGCTTTCTGGAGGAGGCCCATTTTTATAAATCCCATGTTCAACACCTAGTTGTCCTGGGTCAATCTACAGATTCTAGGAATATTAGTTTCATCTCTTAACAAATTCAGGAAGAGGCTGTGAGATGCTCATGGTCATTTTACTCCCATGCCCTACCCCCCTCCTTTCCAAATCATTCGTTTTTCCCATTTCTTTGAAGTGTTCAAAATGCAGTCTGTCTAGAGTGGCTCTGCATCCTTTCATTCCTGACTCCTGTATGTAGGTGTACGTTCGTAGGTGCACGCCAGCTGGAGACAAGACCAGACTGAGCACCATGAGCTCCGTTGCTGACATGAGAGACGCCTAATGGGTAGACTGGTTTTCCAGCAGTTTGGAAATCTTGCTCCAGGCAAACCACACAGGCACTTTCGTTACAGGAAAGATAAAGCCCAGACAGAGCCATCTTCAAGTGAGAGCAGCAGACACTGGACATTCACTTTCTGATTTGCAACTATTTTTGATAGAACAGCCTGTGTGACACACCTCTGTCACCTCCAACGGGTCCACCACAATCCCCTCCTTCTCTACCTGACAAATGACTTTTCCTTCAAGGCTTATCTCAAGGGATTTGAAGACTGAATTCTGCCAGGGCAGGATTAGAGTGTAAGGATAAAGCATTTAGGCGCTGGAGTTTAAGGCTACGTGGGTTTGAAGCCCAGTTAAGTCATTTATTGGTTATGAGTTCTTGAGCAAGTTACATAATTTCAGTTTCTTTATCAAACAGGACAATAATATGAATATTGGCCCCCTAGAGCAATGTGACTTTTTAAAGATTTTATTTATTTATCTGAGAGTGAGATAGAGTGCACAAGCAGAGGGAGGGGCAGAGGGAGAGGGGGAAGCTGTTCCCCGCTGAGCAGGGAGCATGATGTGGGGCTCAATCCCTTCTCAGATCATGACCTCAGCTGAAGGCGGACGCTTAATAGACTGAGTCACCCAGGCACCCCTGAGCTGTGTGAAGTTTAAACAAGTTACTTGAAAAGGACAGAGTATGTGCCTGTTATACTGTCAACCATGTAGGTGTTGATAAATTATAGTGGGAAGCTCAAGAAACTAAATGCACTGTAACTTAAGTGTTGGCCACTACCTGGGAGTTGTCACCCCCAATTCCAATTTATTTATTTTTTATTTTATTTATTTATTTGACAGACAAAGATCACAAGTAGGCAGAGAGGCAGGCAGAGAGAGAGAGAGGAGGAAGCAGGCTCCCCACTGAGCAGAGAGCCTGATGTGGGGCTCCATCCCAGGACTCTGGGATCATGACCTGAGCCGAAGGTAGAGGCTTTAACCCACTGAGCCACCCAGATGCCCCCCAAGTTCCAATTTAAATACGGTTCCTCACTACTCTCTCCCAGAGAGAGAGACTGCCACCCAGTCTCTAAATGTTACCCAATCGTAACATTTAGAACATCTACCAGTAGTTCACAGTTGACTTGCCCAATTCCTACAATGGGCTGTCATGGAATAAAAATAATGAACCTATGAGGTTTCATATTCCCCATCCCCAATGCAGCATTTAGATGTGATCTCCTTAGCTTTCCTGCCTCCCTTGCTCTCGCTAAAGAGTGAAAGACTATATACCACGTTGGTAGCCATTGGAGAACAGTTGGGGTGGAGGGTGTGTTGCATGTTGCAGCAGTGATGGGATATGCTGTGTGTCCCAGAATGGAAAAAGAGAGTGGTGAATGGGAAGATGGGACAGGACCAGGGAAGGGGACAGTGTAGGGTAGAGGAAGATTTATCCTGTGGTTACATAGTAAGCGGTGTCCATGAGTCAAGGAGTCAGAGAAGAAAGGCCTCTTGCCTTGGGCTGTATGCTTGGAGCATGTTACCTCATTTGAGAGATACTACCCAAGACAGGAGTTCTTGTTTGGACTAGGCTTCACTAGAAGGACCTGTGGATATCACTTCATACAGTTTATAAGACTATGTGTTAGGCAAGTGTAGGGTCAGTGTCCTTATTCATTAGTATCATTTATTTGCTGGTCTACAGGGCAAACATTTATGAACAATTTCTCTGTGCCAGGCACTGTTGTAAGCACTGATCACAAGATAACTAACAAGACAGACCATGCCACTGCTTTCACGGACTTACACTTTACTACACAGAGACATATAGGAAGTTAATCAATCAAGCAAAAAGATACTTTCTAATAATGGTAAATGTCAAGTAGTACGTCGTATAGTGTGATGAGAAATAACAGGATGGGGTAAGAGAGAGGTTTAAATGGGGATATCGGGCAGGTGATAAGATGACATACGAGTGACACTCTTGAATGATCAGAAATGGCTAGCTCCTTCCAATTCTGAGGTCAGTTAGTTCCAGAAAGAAGAATCAGCAAATGCAAAGAGCTTGGGATCAACCCTGCAGATTAGAGAAACAGAGGTATGGCTGGGGTGGCAGCAGCCAAGACAGGCGCGGGCAGATGTCAGCGGCGGGTATGTTTCCCTTACGCAGAGCTTTGTGGGTCCCAGGAATGAGCTTGGATTTTATTGAGAGAGTTATGGGAAGCTACTAGAAGTTTAACGTTGGGGTGAATTTATAATCTATGTTTAAATTTGGGTTTTATACAAATTACTCCGGTCATTGTGTAGAGACTGGGCGGCAGACAGGTAGAAGCAGGGAGACCAGTAAGGTTACTGTATTGGCCATGGAGATAGGTGGTGATGGGGCCCAGGCCTTTTGGGATTGGACAAGCCATTGCTTGGCCTTCATGAGATCCTTCATGGAATAGAAGTTGATAATAGGGAATTTTGTCTCATTCACCACTCGGTTGCCAGTATCTAGACTAGAACTTGCATATAAAAGACACTAATTAAATGCTGTTGAATGAATTTATCAAGAGCAAGAAGAACCGTGCAAGGGAGAGTTAGGGGAAAAGTCAAAAGTTCTATTTAAGATGTGTTAAATACGAGATACCTACTAGACATCTCAGTGGAGATGTCAACTCTGGCAAAGGTAGAGATACAGGTTTTGAGCTCAGCTGCAGATGAACATTTGGGGATCACTGACGTCTGATCTCCTATTTGTCTCCTAATCCCTGCTTCTTCTGCTGACTTCTCTTGCTTCTCCTCTCCTAATATGGAGAACTTGAAGGATTCATCAGCTTTCTCCGTGTATATTACACAGTCCCTCATGAGTCTTTAAGTGAATCCAGCCTGTCCAGCACAGCTCCAGCAGTGATCCAAAAACCCAGTCAGTGGAGGTAGACTCTGTTTCCTGTATTTCCTCAGACACTCTTCCATTTCCCCCTCAGTCCCTCCACTCCTCCCCTCTTCCCTGGCTTCCAGTGCTCTCGGTTCCTCACTTAGGCTCCCGAAAGAGCAAGAGCAGCTGGAGGTAAAGATGAGTTACACAGTCCCATTTCTTGGACCTTCTGCATTATTTCTTGCAAGATTTGGGAACCACTGTCCAGCCACACGCATCCTAGGGCAGGTCCTAGGAGGTCCCACCACCTTGCAGCTCTACAAGACTTGTTGGCCAACCCACCCCCGCTGCCCACAGAGCAGGATCACACAGGCACGATTCTCCTCCTGAGAACACTGCTCACCGTCTAGACTTGAACTAGCATCTCGGTGTGAACAGACTCCCGATCTCTACCTCCAGCCAGCACTTCTCGTTTTCTCTCAGGTCTTCTACCTCCCTTCAGCTTGCAAAGGAAACCGAAGTTGCAGCCATCTCGTGAAAGACCCACTGCAGAAAAAAAATGTGTAACCCACCTCCTCCGGCCCTGACCACTTCCTCTGAATTTCTTATCCTGTAAGTGTGGATCTCCTTCTGATTTGATCATAAATCAAAGGACATTTGTGTGGGATGACATGCTGCATGGATTTCATGCTTTGCAAAAAGAACCTGTAAAGCTTTACTTTGGACAATTCCTCCTACCTCCTACCAAAACATTTTGCTTTGTCAAAAATTTTAATGACAGAAATAACACATGCTTGTTTTCACAAGTCAAATCTTCCAAAGCTGTTCAGAATGCATTTTTTCTCTAAGCATGCGGTAAAGATTGATTGAAGTCCTACTGGGTGTTGGGCACTCTCCCAGGAGCGAGAGCTACAGAAGGGGACCAAGGCCCTACTCCAGGTAAAGCTCATGGGAGCCAGGAGACGGTCACAGACTGTAGCAAGGTCACAGACCGTAGCAAGGTCACACGGCTGGAAGGATGATGAAGAAAACGAAGGCGGTATCAGGGTGAGGGATTACTGGGGAGGCTGCAGGGAGCCGTCATTTTAACCAAGAGCGTTCAAGGATGGGGCGAGGCAACCCTGAGCAGAGTCCTGAACAGCCGGAAAATGTCTACATCAAAACAGTTTGCAGCAAATTGCATTATTTTTAAAATCTGTGAAATGTCCATTCAGCAAATTGACTTTCAGAAGATTCAGCAAGTGCCAGAACACAGGAAAACCAAACCTAAATGTCATTCCGGCTGGCCCAGACCCAAGTGTCTGCTAATGTATTCTGGTGTTGTTTCCAGTTGTTTCCGGACGGGAGAAGCCCCCCCCCCCTCCCCACTCCTTGCCCTGCCCACAAAGGCCACAGCCCGCTCAGGTGTGGTTTGCTGACTTGATGCCCAGTGAGGAAGGAAGGGCCACTCCAGCAGACTTGATGACAAGGCAGCGCCAACACTCACTTTGTGACAAGGACAATACAAACAGATGCGACTCGGTGGGCTTGTTAGGAAGCTTTCAGTAGGCTGCCGCCCCAGACAAAGCAACACCGCAGCAAATCTGGCACACAAGGAGTCAGAGAACAGAGAGCCTGGTGGAGGGCAAAGGCTTTTAACCCATGAATCCCTGATCTCCACTCTGGGCTTTAGACCCCGGAGGTCAGCGGGGAAAGGCCTTGCCTCTGCTCCCTGGCTGCTGAAGAAAAAGACGTTCTTGTCTGTCATTTGTTATTTTCCCTCTAGTCTGGGGCCCAAAGGGAATGCTTTTTCCCTGTGTAGACACCAGTATCCATTACAGACAGAAGTTAGAGTATCCACGGCTTCTCAGCTCATGACACAGAGATGCCCTCTGAGAAACGGATTCTTTTATTCAATACTCACGATCATCTTGTCAAAAATAGTTATTTCACTTGTTTTAAAAAGTTAAACCGTTGTCTGAAACCAGAGCGAGATGGAGGTTGAGCTCACTGAACCTCTTGTTAGAGTTCATAAGTAGCCTTGAGACCCTGGGAACTACTCATCTCCAAGCTCTAGTGAATTCTCTCTCTTTTTTTTTTCTTCTTCAGTATTTTATTTATTTATTTGAAGAGATCACAAGTAGGCAGAGAGAGAGAGGAGGAAGCAGGCTCCCTGCTAAGCAGAGAGCCCGACGTGGGGCTCGAACCCAGGACCCTGGGATCATGACTGGAGCCGAAGGCAGAGGCTTTAACCCACTGAGTCACCCAGATGCCCTAAGCTCTAGTGAATTCTTAAAGGCAAACCAAAGACAGCCCGTGACTTCATAGAAGTCTTCTCCCCTGGGGAGGCCAAATGCCACTTTTGATGATGGAAGTTACTGACAGAGAGCCACATGGGGATTTCAAAAGTAGGTGGCTTTCACCAAAGTTGGGAAGCATAAGCTAGTCATGCTTTACTCTTTTCCATTAACCGGAAAGGTTCATATTTGCTCCAGAACCTTCCCATCTGGGGAAAGGATTAATTCATGTGAAGAAACAATAATCAAATCAAATCAAATCACCAAAACAATTTCTTAAATCAGAATTTATTATCTAAGATCCCACCACCTTCCCCAGCTTTCTATTACTTTAAACACATACTTATTTCTCAAGTTAATTTTGCTTTCCTTTCTTTTTAAAGATCTGTTCTCTTATATATATATATATATTTTTTTTTAAAGATTTTATTTATTTGTCAGAGAGAGAGGGAGAGAGAGCAAGCACAGGCAGAAAGAATGGCAGGCAGAGACCGAGGGAGAAGCAGGCTCCCTGCTGAGCAAGGAGCCGATGCGGGACTTGATCCCAGGACACTGGGATCATGACCTGAGCTGAAGGCAGCTGTTTAACCAACTGAGCCACCCAGGCGTCCCTGTTCTTTTTTATTTTAATTAATAATTTATTTATTTTACATAATCCCTGCGCCCCATATGCGGCTCAAACTCACAACCCTGAGATCCAGAATCACGTGCTCTGCTGATGGAGCCGGCCAGGCACCCTGCCCTCACGCTAATTTTGCTTTCTTAAAGTGGTCTTCTGTGGTCACTACTGCAATTCATCAAGCTCAAGAAAAAAATTCTGAATTAATATAGGTGGGAATGGAGAAAGAATGAAATAGACAGCTCGCAGTACCCACAAACCTCTCCTACTGAAGGAACATGAATCTTTGTGAGCCGCGGGATGTTATCAGAATGAAAAACTGGAAGAAAAGTTGATCTGCGTGGGACAATCGATTCTTGGTCCATGTTGTCCGGCTTCCCAATTGCTACACATTCCCCCTGTGGGTCACACCACACACAAATGAATACACCTTATATAACTATATGCAACAGTAACATCAGAACCCTGTCTTGCCTGTTACTATGCTACAGCTGGTTGGTAAAGGGAATTTAACAAGGTAACTTACCTAGGAGACCCCATGTGTTAATTAATTTTGGTACAAGTTACCCTACAGAAAGAAGGTGGAAAACAAGTGATGGCATAAAGCAAGGACAGAAAAGGGAATTATGAAGAGAAGGGGGGAATGTATATCGAACGAAATGACTATTTAGAAGACAGGAGATCTATTTTAAGTCTGCAGGGCTAGGAAAGGACAAGTATTTTTAAACTTAATTGGACTGTCTCGAATAATAAACTAGATTATCTACTTGAAAAATTGGGCAGAAAAGAGGAAAAGGAGTAAGCTTACTTCTCTAAATCAGAGAGAAATTAAGTTTTTGTCTTTTTTTTTTTTTTTTTAAGTTAAAAATGGAGGGACCAAAGGGTGTCTGGGTGGCTCAGCGGGTTGTGTCTGTCTTTAGTTCAGGTCATGATCTCATGGTTCTGGGATCGAGCTTCACATCAAGCTCTCTGTTCAGTAGGGAATCTGCTTCACCCTCTGCCCCCCTCACTCCAGATTCATGCTCTTTCTCTTTCAAATAAATAGGATCTTTAAATAAATAAATACATAAAAAATAAAATGGAGGGACCAGATGGGATCTAGTGCTTGTAGGGAGCGAAGAGATTGCAGATTATAGGGACAGAAGAACATCAATTCAATTCTGTTATCATATGTGAGTGACTTTTTGTCCCTGAGCCTCAAATTCTTTATCTGTAAAATGGGTATGCTAATTCCAGCTCTTCAGAGAGGTTACAAGAAACAGAAATAACTTATGTCAGGTTTTTGGCGCACTGTGATCACTCAGTGAATTATAAAATAATACTTCAGTCCCAAAGAGGAAGAACTAGCCTCTCTGTCACTTGCCAAATGACAGATTAGACAGAAAATCAAGTCTACATGGGGAAACAATGGCCTTGTTCACTAAACACCCATGAGAAAGACAGGAGGACTAAGAAGAGAAGCCTTGAGATAAGGGAGCTATAGATGAAGGCATCCAGCTAGAATGCATCGAATGCATCTCTTTGCAGTGACAAAGAGGAACATTACTACCAGAGGACCATTTTATACTTTGTCATTTGAAAAAGCATTTTCTTCCTCTACCCATATATCAGGTATGTAAGGATGACATTATCTATCTCTACATTCGCCCTGGAGCTCCTGACGTTTTCTTAGGCATAAAACTTGGTTTTAGGGGTGCCTGGGTGGCTCAGTGGGTTAAGCTGCTGCCTTCGGCTCAGGTCATGATCCCAGGATCCTGGGATCGAGCCCCGCATCGGGTTCTCTGCTCAGCAGGGAGCCTGCTTCCTCCTCTCTCTCTGCCTGCCTCTCTGTCTACTTGTGATCTCTGTCTTGTCAAATAAATAAAATCTAAAAAACAAAACAAAACAAAAAACCAAACTTGGTTTTATATCATCCCCTTTCAGGAAAATCCTTCCAGGTCTTATATCTTCTGGAAATGCAGAGGGATTGCTCACCTGGTCTTCAGGCCAGCGACACAAGCCCATTTCTGAGATATGCTCTCGCTCTTGGTTCCACCCAATACCAGGTCCGACCCCATCTGTAGGGACTGCAGAAACATTCCTAGCTCTACACTCTCTTACACTCTCCTTTCCAAAAATTCAAATCTGTTTTCCAGGTACCAGATTTGGAGGAGACAAGAGCTGGAAGGCTGACTTCACGTTTAAACATTGCTTCTTTGCAACTATGAAAAACAACTTCTGGTTTCCCAGAGTAATCAATTCAAGAGAAATAAATTAATGACTCAGTAAATACAAATGGAACATTGATTCAGTAGAATACATAGAGCTGTTTTACAAGGAGTACAATGATGTAAATAATCACAGTGGGTTCATCAACCCTATTTTCCCGACTTTCAGAAGCTTAGTCCTGATTAATGGCCAAAACTACTAGGATCTTTGTTATTCAGTTCATTGTTCTCTCTGGCTTTTTAAAGTGATGAACTGAAGACCCCTGAGTAATCAACAAATGATGATGATAAAATTCCCTTTTGTAATCAAATACAACATATAGTTACTGGCATGTAAAAATTTAACACTAGAATAAAGGAGTTTAGAAAAATGTTAAGAAGTCCCAGAAAGGGATGCTGATTTTAACCAGAGAATCAAATTTTTATTTTTCTGCTGCTACTCACAAATATGTAAAATTTCCATCTGGTTCATTGATTTTATTTTCTTATATCTTGTTAATCAATGATTAGCAGCATTCTAAAGATGAAAAGACTTTAACGACATCCCTGATTAGCTGTCAGCGAATCCTGGAATCTATCACCCATCATAACTGGTCATCTACCCTTTCTTTGAATGTCCCCATAATCAGAGACCTCACTTTCTTACAAAGGAACCAGAGTCATTCATTTTATTGTTAGATAGTTCTAGTGGTATAAAAGGACTTCCACAAATGGACTCAAAACCTGTGATTCTAGGACTTTCTACACTGTTGTCTCCAGTTCTGCTTCTTGGAGTAACTTCCTATCTCTAAAAGTTATTTTGTATGATTAAGAATGATCGAACCTGGGGCGCCTGGGTGGCTCAGTGGGTTAAAGCCTCTGCCTTCGGCTCAGGTCATGATCTCGGGTCCTGGGATCGAGCCCCGCATCGGGCTCTCTGCTCCGCGGGGAGCCTGCTTCTCTTCTCCCCTCTCTCTCTCTGCCTCCCTCTCTGCCTACTTGTGATTTCTCTCTCTCCATCAAATAAATAAAATCTTAAAAAAAAAAAAAAAAAAGAAGGATCAAACCTTCCCTGGAATTCCCTTTCTTATTGTCATCATACACTGAAAAGGGGCCTGGATCTCACTCAGCTGAGATTCTTGGCACTTGTAGACTATTCCTCTTGTGTCTGGCTGGGCTCCCCATCTGTGGCTGCACTGCCCGCCAGCCAGCCTGCTGCAGGACCCTTGTGTTCCCTCACAGCCCCACGGCCCTGAGGCTGCAAACTGCTGAGAGATGAGGGTGTGGGGAGGAGGTAAGGGGGAAGCAGGCAGAGAACACGCGAAGACACGCAAAGATCCCAGGCATCTGGGACTGCCAGGGACAAAGGATCAGGGAAAGATTTCGGGGACCTCTTATGAAGTGGGAAAGGGCCTCTCTGGAGGTAGGCTTGGGAATAAAAAGATTTTAAGATTCTTAAGTGAGTCAAGGCTGAGGACCACTGCTGTAGCCACTGGTACTTCTGAGCAGAGGACTGTTCAAAAGTGGGTCCAACCTTTTCCAGAAGCAGCTAGCATTCTCCTAGGGCAGAAATGCAGCTTTTCATCAACAAATTCAACAAATTAACTCTTGGCATGAATGATTTTCTCCTGAAGTCTAGAAAGACTAATTGCCTCTGGGTTGGTAGAAGGAGACAATTAAAAACCGTCAGGCCCTGAATGTCTACTGATGTAGAGAAGGAAGTCTCCAGATTATAGCACAACTACAACAACGAGATGACTGGAGGTGGGGGAGATCAGCTTGGAGCAAGCTCAACGGCAAAGTGGTTTGATGAAGAGTTTGGGAGGGCACAGGGCTGGACCTGAGGTTTAATAATATGGCATATTTATTTATTATATTATTTAACATATTATTTAATATGAGATTTAAATTATATGATAATAATATGACCTACTTGGGGGTGCCTGAGTGGCCCAGCCAGTTAAACGTCTGACTCTTAATTCGGGCTCAGATCATGATCTCAGGGTTGCGAGATCAAGCCGTGTGTCTGGCTCCGAGTTGGGTGTGGAACCTGCTTAAGGCTCTCTCTCTTTCTCTCTCCCTCTGCTCTTGCCCCCTCCTCCAAAAATAAAAATAAAAAAATAATGACCTACTTTGCTCGGTTATTAAAAGAATGAATTATTTATCCTGTGTGCTCAGAACAATGTCTGGCTTAGCATATATAGTGGAGAATCAAGAAATGTCATGAAGCCAAATTTAAGAAACATTATTTGTTATTATGATTATTGGCTTTCATTCCTTTGACATGAGCTGGTTTGTCTTTACTTGAGCCTCTACCACATTGCACTGTTAACAAGGATTTCTGGTTCCAGACAAAGGCAGAACACCATGACCCTACATTTCCTTTCTAGTTGACTTCTTGAGCTTTCCAGCTGAGTCAACAGTTACCATAAATAAAGTTTTAATATTTCTTCAGCAATTCTTTCTCACTTTTGAAGACACTCTTTTGTACGGTTACAATTTTTAAAAGCTCGAGAAGAGCGGGAGTCAATGAAATATAAAATCAATGTAGACCTCCATTGTTTGGAAGGAAGGGTCTCATGTTGAAAGGAAACATGTTAGAATATGAACAAGAGAATTAAATGGGCAATAGGCAGAGTAAAAAGCCTAGAAAACAATCTTTCGGGTAGCATCATAATGTTCTTTTGGTTATTTGGTAGAGAATTGAAAAAGGGCCATTGCTTCTACCTAATCTAACCCGCAGGACTGAGATTCTTTGGGGAAAGATTAAAGTTTCTAAATGTAGTTTTCTTCCAGAACCCAGGTTCTATTTTGAAAGACATCAGAGCCTTTCTTCAAGACCGATAATCCATGGTATGTCTTTGTTAGAGAACGGACTTTCAGGGAAAATTTTCAGTTGTCCATCTTTAGTCACTACAGCTCTCAAAATGTTTGACTTTAATAGAAAGTGATAGAATTTCATATATATTCCTGTGGAAGGAAAGACCTGTGGTCTGGACTCTGTAAGGCCTTTTACTCATGATAAACTACAAAGTAAAGAAATCGCCATGACAGGAATCTACAACATTTTCCCGGGTGCTCATAAACAATCCACTGTATTGTCTGAAATGACTTATCTCAGTCCTGACTGTGGGCTCAGATTTACTGTACAGTTCATCAACTTCTCAGCATGATGGATAATGAATGTTTCATTTACATCGCTAATTGCCAAGCCATGGTTCCCGCAACCTTTAACCCGTATGCTTTATCCCATTATCACCATATGTCAATATAATTGCATTTAACATTCCAAATGATAAACTTTCTTCTCTACAGAGAAATATTTTTCAGAAAGAAATCACATGAGGGCCGCTGAGAAAACGCAGGTCTATTACAGAAAATAACAAAAACTAACCCATAAGAGTAGGTAGATTCTGATAACTACTTCATCTTTGGACAAGAAGCCTTGATTTCACTGTTAGGAAAAACGATGGTAATTTCTCAAGGAGTTACCATTGTTAATGGAGTTACCATTGTTAGCCTCTAATTCAACAAATGGGTAAAAAGACATTCCCAAAGTAGTGCGATTAAACTTTCAGGCCTCTGTAATATCCACCCCTCCCCCAAAAAAAGAAAAAAGAAAGAAAACTTAAAAACAAACAAACAAACAACAAACCAGTTAGTGATAACTACATGATCCATTTACATTTTCTATTTTATCTGATTATGAGCCAATAAATCAATCATTAAATAGTCCCCACCGCCACGAATTCGGAATCACACACATTTGTAGAAAGGAGTGAAATCAATCAAAAGACAAAACTCCTAAACTGGAAGAAAATTTGCAAGACTGTTTCGTTGGGCCACCTGTATCTAAGATTTATTTAAAACCAAGACAAAAGGTGAAGCTAAAAAAAGATGGGTTTTTGCAGGTCTGCACAGTTGTCGGCACAGAGATTACCATGAGAGCTACAGCAGAGTCAGCTTACAGGGGTCAGAGGTCATCTGCGTGTGGGTTTATGAGCCAGGCAGACCACACGGTGTGCTTGCCACCCCAACCTCTGGGCTGTCCATCTCAGCAAAGGATCTCGTACAACCCCCAAATCTTTATATTATGCTCCAGAGATTTACCCATGACACTGTCTCCCTAATCACCATAGCCCGTCCATCAGCAAACCTTACTCCACCTAACTCAAAAGTATGTCTTCCCTTTGTTCTACTACGGCTCCACTGACCCCCTCCGATTTCAAGTCATTGTCTCTTCTCCCGCTGGTCTCTGAGTTCTTACTTTCTTTCCATTGATTCTTCACAATGTGCCCACCTCTAGGTCCTCCGATGGCTTCAACTGTAATTACAATAAAATCCAAACTCTTGACTCTCACCTGGGAGGCCATGCTGGATGTGACCCGACCACCTCTCCAGCCATCGCAAGTCATTCCCCTCCCCACACTCACTGTGACCCATTCAGTTCCTAATGGAAGTTCCATCACTTTCCTGAATGTGCTGATCAATTTCCTCCTGCAGAGCTTTGCACTGCTAGTCCTTCGCCCACACACTTAACCCTAGTCTTCTCCTACTATAGCGTATCCTTGATTTATAAGCTTTAAAATTACATTTTCAAGGAAGCTTTACACAACTTCCCCATCTAATGTAAATTAGGTTATGTTATTATGTACACATATATACATATTCTTAAAGGTTTTATTTCATTTGTTTTTCAGAGAGAGAGAGAGTGAGCACAGGCAGGCAGAGGGAGAAGCAGTCTCCTTGCTGAGCAAGGAGCCTGATGCAGAACTCGATCCCAGGGCTCTGGGATCATGACCTGAGCTGAGGGTAGACACTTATCCAACCGAGCTACCCAGGCACCCCATGTTATTATATTTTATTACAATTTTATTTACTTTCATATATAATATAATTATATCATATATTTATAATATATTTAAATAATAAGTAATTAATATTTATATAATCACTATAGTATATAATTATATATTGATAAAATTAATAAATAAGTATTATGAATAAGTGACAATTATATATAATTATAAATACATGAACATATAAAATATATAATTGTATATTTTATATAGTTTATATATGACTTTATATAATTTATATATAATTATAAGTAGATTAAAAATCATTAATAATAAATATTATTTACATAATATGTTATATCTAATACAAGAATATATAAAAATATTATGAATAAGTAAATATTAATAATAAATTAATGCACAATAAAATTACTTATTAACTGGGGCACCTGGGTGGTTCAGTGGGTTAAAGCCTCTGCCTTCCGCTCAGGTCATGATCCCAGGTCCTGGGATCGAGCCCCACAATGGGCTCTCTGCTCAGTGGGGAGCCTGCTTCCCCCCCTCACCTGCCTGCTGCTCTGCCTACTTGTGATCTCTGTCAAATAAATAAATAAAATCTTTTAAAAAATTAATTATTAATTAACATATAATTTTATATGATTATTATAATTACATTCTATTATATAGAATATATAATTATATTCTATTTTTTCAGAGCAGCACCCTGTATTTATCTCCACAGAACTTATATTAGCTTGAAATATATGTTTATTTGCATGATTATTTAATGTCTGGCTCTCCCCTTAGACTGAATGCTCCACAAGGATAAGAACTGTGTGTATTTCCTCTCCTTCTACCCCTACCACTTAGCATATAGCATATAGTACAGACGAAGATGCCAGTGAAAATGTCTTGGTGTTCTACCTTTTACTGTATTGGACTCTAATTCCCCATAACTGAGGAAGACAGCAAAGAAAATGGAGATGTTGGGCTCAGGATGGAGGTGTTGGGGTCAGGATACAGGTAGGCAAGATAATCAGAATGGACTTCCGGTTCCTTAGAGAAGTGAAATAGAAGAGCTCCCAAAAGGGAGAGAATGAGTGAAACAACACCCTTCGTTGGGAGAAGCATTTGATGTTTTTTGATAATTTTTGAGAGGCAGTAAAGGGAGTTGGTTAAGAGCATGAATTCTGGGCCATATTCTGCTTCTTCATATTTATGTTTTGGGGAAAGTTCTTATTCTTTCTGGGCTTCATCTTCTTTATCTGAAAAATGGAGATAACTATAGTACTTCTTCCCAGAGTTGTTACCAGGATTGAATGAGTTCATTGTTAGAAGACCCACCCAAGAGTACTTGCCGTGTGCTAAGGTCTATAGACGTATGTTAGGTAAAACTAAAACTTAGAATTTATGAGCAGTATAACTTGGTTTGATGATATTTCCTTCGGTTCTTTGTTTTTCATCGTAATTAACTACAACAAATATTCAGTGTCTCAATAAGCACCAAGACCAATAATCAAAGAGCTAGTCCACTCTGAGTCCTGGCAGTGATGTGGTTTTAGGTTAACAGCCATTACTATCGACTCCTACTATCAGCTACACACTGCTTACACTAGTTCTGTGGGTAGTCAATGCACCAAGGGCTAATGGACATCTTGATGGCTGAAATGAGTTACATGGTAGAATGAGGATCAGACAAGAAACTACAAGTTCTGGTTTTTAACTGAGCCTTGCCATTACAGAGCTTGTGACCTTGGCTAAGACTCCTCTTAGTTCCCCAAATTATCTGTCTTCTATTTCTTTTTTTTTTAAATTAATTTATTTGACAGACAAGAGATCACAAGTAGGCAGAGAAGCAGGCAGAGAAGGAGGAGGAAGCAGGCTCCCAGCTGAGCAGAGAGCCCGATGTGGGGCTCGATCCCAGGACCCTGGGATCATGACCTAAGCCGAAGGCAGAGGCTTTAAACCACTGAGCCACTCAGGCATCCCAACTGTCTTCTATTTCTTTGCTTTCTTCTAAAATGCCCAAACCAGTGCACATAGTAGGTATTGTACCAATTCAACAGAAAGGCCCAGAGCCAGGAACAAAGTGGACACTTGATGAACATCAGTTGTTTCTGGTTCTGCATTCCTTAACCTGCACGCCTGTGACCTATTTAGGGGTCTATTCAGGGAGCTCACAAGAACGATGTGTGGAGGGCCCAGTATGTGCCAGGCACCGCAAGAATAGCTTTACAAACTTTACCTCATTTGTTCCTGCCAACAGCCCACTGACATAAGTGCTAACATTCTATGTGCTCAGGGAAGAAACAGAGCAAGGGCTTGTGAGACCCAGAAGCCTACATCATGGGTAGTTCCTGACTCAGGGTATGGCTGACATTCATCATTTGTCACCTCAATGTGCTGGCATACATTTCCAGGAGGGAAATAATAGGGGCTGGTGACTATCCCAACTGAGGCCACACATCTGGTGCATTTGAGATGACTGATGTCCCTGGAAACAGCAAGATGAAAATATAACATCTGAATGATATACTTTTGTATACTTTTTATTCCCTTTAAGTGCCCCTCACATGAATACAAAAGGAACACAGAAATCATTACTTTATAAAGTGACACTGAGCACCTCTTTCCTCCTCAGAAATTCTTACTGCCCTTGACCTCCTTTGTTCATGTCCATGCTTCCTGGGAGGCTCATGCCCATGGCCTCCCAGAATTCATTGCCCATTCTCTGAGATCTTCTGGTCTGTCTGGCCACCTTGGATTTATCCTCACAGAGTCTGAAATCCTTACCTTGGCTCAGTCCCTGTCCTACATTTGTCTTTCACTCTCACATCTTAGGAAGAGGTATAGTGCCGCCATCTTGGAACATCAAAGTAGGCTCAAGAAGTCTTGCCCTGCGCCTACTTTCCCTTCTACTTGGGGAAGGACAGTAGAACATAAACTGTTGTGTTCCTTGAAGGGTAAACAGGAAAATCAATCCTATTGTGGATGTTTATTTAACAATGACTCAGGGTCTGAAATGCAGTTACTAAACAAGCATTACCAAGGAGAAAGAGAAAAAAGCAAGAAAATCTTGATGGTTTCACAAGACATACAACAAATCTAACTGAACACTGTTTTGACCATGAGGTGGGTAAGCAGAGGCTGCAAGAACCATGGTTACAGGGTTAGGATCCTGGCTCTGCCACCTGAACTATGTGTCCATGACCAAGCCTTTCATATGTCCTAACCTCCACTTTCTAACCTGCAAAACAAAGACATCATAACATTTGGTCTCTTTGGCTGCTGTGGTGCCAACATTCTCCATTTATGTAACCACATTCATTTTGATGCTTAGCTTCTAGCTCTCCACTGTGGCCCCTCTACATGGGTAGAATAACATTTTCCATTTCATTCAAAGACCAAACATTGGGACGCCTGGGTGGCTCAAGACTTGAAAATGTCATCCCACTTACTATCCATCCAATCAACTTTTTTTTTTTTCCAATCTGGAAGAACTCAACATTATGTGCAGTTGTGGCAATTTAATTACACATTCTATCTTTCACATCCTTGTGCAAATGGTTTTAGTCTTAAATAATCACTGTTGGAGCCAGAAAACTCTTGAGGGACACCACTGGCATTTTACAATCTGAAGATGATTGAGTCTTTTATCCCTCCCCTTTGTTTCCTTCCAGTGGAAAGTTCAAATGCTTTGCCTTGCACTAAGGCTCTCCAGGACCTCGTCTCACTGTAGCCTTCAGCCTTATTGTCATCACCATCAATGAGCCCTCAATGGGCTCTAGCAAAATCTCTCTAGTTCCTAATTCCCCAGATACATCAGTCACACATTATTCCCTCTCACTAAGAGGCTCTTTTCCATCTCCTAAATCTTGACTGATGTAAAGTTTTTAATAAATAGAATATCTGACCTCACGCCAAATAGGGACACTTATGGAATTCACTATCACACAAAACAGAACACACTAAAAGCACAACCTGTTTACAAAAGGCTTAGAAAAATTTATGGGTTGCAAAAGCCTCATGGGAAATGTGTTCAGGGCTCGGGTCATAGGGCAAAGACACGGAGAACCTTCTAATATCCCACATATTACACTTCATTTCTCCTTCCATCCATACTCCTCCAAGGGTAAATCAGAGAAGGAGGAAGGAAGATAAAGGAAAAACACAGAGAAACAGAGACTAGACTACTGGCTGTAGAGAACACTTTGACAATTCAGAATGGCCACTACAGAATGGTAATCGCTGGTCACTTATCTCAACAACTCTGAGATGTCTTTTTCCCCTGAGTTAATGGGGAGAAATAGGGCACTCTTGTGAGCCACTGTTGAGGTTTGCTCTGGCAATAAAGCATTTCCAGAGAGCTCCTCAGGACTAGCTGTTAAGAATCGTGCTTGTGGCTGTGTGCAAGCCAGAGTGTGCCTCTCTCTCTTTGACCCATTATTGCAGATTTAAAAACAAGCATGTTTTCAAATGGCGCTACGAGCTGCCAATGATGTATCACCATCATATCTCATTATTCTCCACTAAATGTGATAATAATGTGATCTGTTCACATAAAAAAAGTTTGACTTCACAAAAGCAGCTGGAAATGGACAACCACAATATGCATAAATCTAACTCCTACCATCGGCTACACACTGCTTGACACATATTGTTAGAAGCACCTCGCATTTGCGAGTTCTCTTAAGCAAAATACTTGCATTAGGTCTCAGCTGGGGTTGTGCACCAGGCAGTTGGGGAAATATTCCGTTCTCAGTGGCAGCCAGAATTTGAATTCTCTCATCTTTTAGGAATCATTTACCGGGTCTGGAGAGTATCCAGGCAGCTCAGGTGCTCCCACAGATTTCTCGGAAGTTCCGTCGCTCTTTGTTCATTGATGGTCTGAAGAATGAGGTTATCTTTAAACAGATGCTTACAAGGAAGAAAAAAAGAACCCTAAATGATACTAATGAAAGATTATATTTAAACTCACATTGGTCAAAAGATACAAGGATACAAAGAACTTGGAGAAATTGTTGTCCCTGCCTCTATGAGCCACAGGCAACAGCGGGGCTCAAGTCACGAATCTCCATCTGTCAGAGTTACACTAATGAGCCCAGGGTCAGGAGTTTAATCTTCCTAATCCTGGCCCTAGCTTCTGGCCATCTTTGACTCCTTTCTTGACACATATTAGCTTTTGTTTTTGCTTCCCTGTCTTTGTCTTTACCCCCAACACAGTACTTGCAACCCTCTCTTCTCTCGGCTGCTTTGACCTTCTCCACAAGAGTAACACTGACCCTCAGGTCTGTTTCCAACCCCACTACTAACCTGAGTGCCTATACCTGTGTTTATTATCTCCAACAGATACTGCCTATTGGCTCCATCGCCTTAGATTACTCTTAGGTATTTAAAATAAAAAATATTCAAAATCAAACTCATTATCTCCTCTTTCCTTTTCCTCCTAGACTTGCTCCTCTGCCTTTATTATTGATTGCACTGAACAGCATGATCCTCGATGGAGTCATGCAAATGAGAAACCCAGGGGCTCTTTGTAGTACAGGCTTGCAAGGGCTGAGGGGAGATAGTCAAGGAAGCCAGAAGGATGACGGATTACCCTTTGGATGGAAGGGGTTGCTCCTGGACCTTCAAAGTCCTCCAAGACCTGAGATGCTCACCGTCCCCTGGGCACCTCTGTACCTCCCTTTTCTACCAAGGAGTCACAGAATGTGCTACCTCTGAGAATTCCAGTTAGGAATTCACACTTTTTATTTGTCCTATCAATTTTTTAAACTTGCTGAAAATTTCTTCTTCCAAAATTCTCCTTCCAAACTACTATTTCTTACATAATTCTTTTTATAAAAAAGATTTTATTTACTTTATTTGACAGAGATCACAGGTAGGCAGAGAGGCAGGCAGAGAGAGAGAGAGAGAGAGAGAGAGAGAAGGAAGCAGGCTCCCTGCTGAGCAGAGAGCCCGATGCGGGGCTCAATCCCATGACCCTGGGATCATGACCTGAGCCGAAGGCACAGGATTTAAACCACTGAGCCACCCAGGTGCCCCTCTTACATAGTTCTGGCATACTATATTTTATAGTATGTTTTGACATACTATATCACTTTGATTCTTTGTTACAGCTACTCTTCATCTCACATCACCAAAATGTTTTTATTCTTTTTATTTTATTATTAGATTGTGTTGCTTTATTACTTATCTACTGTTATCTTATCCTCTTAAGTACCAGTTTATTCAATGTGGTTTATACAGTTATCCTTATTGGTGACTTCATAAAATTTGATCACTTGCCATGTTTATTACTATCTTTTTGGTATATATTTCAGGTTTTCCTCTTGCAAATTTCTGCTCATTATTTTTTTAAAGACTTATTTATTTATTTGAGAAAGAGAGAGAGAGAACATGAGTGAGAAGGGCAGAGGGAGAGGGAGAGGGTGTCTCAAGCAGACTCAGCACAGAGCTGGAGGTAGGGCTTGATCCACCGACCCTGAGCACACAACCTGAGCCAAAACCCAACAGTTGGAAGCTTAACCAATGGCTCCACCCAGAGGCCCCGGGTTGTTTCTTTTTTGGGGGGTGGAAAAGCCCGCCCAGTTCACACTCTCATCCCTTTCTCCCCACAGCCACAGGCACTGATTTGGTTCAGACCTTCAGCAGCTTCCACCTGGCCCGCTGATGGCGCCATCCTGAGCACCTCTCCGCACCTCCCCCCACCACCCCCACAGACTCCCCTCAGCAGTCCAGGCTTCCAGGGCTCAGGAGAAAGCCAGGACTCATCAGGTGGTGCCTGAGGCCATTTACAGCCATTCTCCTCATCTGCTCAGCTCAGACAACCACCTTCCACTCTTCCATCCTCAGCCACACTGGCTCCTTGTCATCTCCAGTCACCACACTTTCTTTTCACAGGTGGCCTCACAAC
Organism: Mustela nigripes; assembly: GCF_022355385.1. Taxonomy (NCBI): domain Eukaryota; kingdom Metazoa; phylum Chordata; class Mammalia; order Carnivora; family Mustelidae; genus Mustela; species Mustela nigripes. The sequence continues at coordinate 74,632,773 of NC_081565.1, read as the reverse complement.
ATTCCTCATCTAGGATGTCTTCTGTCCCTTCTCGAGCTCAGCTCTTCTTCATCCTTCAAGACTCTTCTCAAGAGTCACTGGCTTCCGAAGCCATCACCAGCAGCTGAAGCTCCCTATGCCCTCACCCGATTTTATAATGTTTGTGCAATCGCCTGGGAGAGCCTCAGAACTCACAGCACCCCTTTCTTTGAAAGACTTTTGTCTCCTAAAGACATAGCATTTCCTAAGTCCCCATTTCCTCACTTTGACTGAAGACGTGTGAGTCCAACGGCATGCAGTAACTGATGTTAACTCTAACCAGATCCAGTCCATAGACATGGCTCTTAGCTACCTGTTAGCCCAGGTAGAGTCAGCACAGGTAAAGACATTATTTTTAAAATATTACAAACACCTTGTGAACCTGGTTGATAATACGCTGGACCTTAAACTCACAAACCACTCATTTCCCTTTTGCGAAGCTTCCTGAGGCCAAGTGCTGACACCACGGATTAGAGGGTCAGACTTCCTGGGTTGCAAAGTTCCTCTACGTACTAGTCGTAGTCTTTAGGTAAAACCCAGTCTTCTTCATCTGTAATATGGGGATGTTGATGACATTTGTAGTGTCTTAAGCAAATACACAGCAAGTGCTTAGAGCAATGCTGGACACAATTTAAGCCCTCATGATGGGTTAGTCATTTTGACTATTCCAACTTGACGATGATAACAACCTGAGTGGGCCTATACCTGGCAACTGGAGATTACAGGGATCACACATCCGACAGTAAGAGGAGAACAGGGTCAGATTCGCAGGTACAGAGGAACTCGTAAATTCCTGGCACAGAGCCCACACTCGAACAGGTTTATCTTATTCACTGAACCAGGACCCAAATCAAAGTCTCTGTTTTGCTGTTTTAACTCTCAAAAAAATATGTGTATAAGCTTCATGATGGAGTTAAGACAGTTGTCCTGACTGGGCCTCGCTGGGAAGAGAAGTACAAACTTCTGAGAGTCGATCGCGCCCAGGGCAAGACCCAAGGAAGGGTCAAGTGGAAGCTCAAGGATTCTTCATAATTGCCTTCAGGCTACATTTTCAGATGGACAGTCCGTATGTGTATATACTTCCATGGAAAACGTTTTAAATGTGCAGCTTCAAGACAAGTCCCTTACAAGTCCATTGCTACCTTGAGCATATATAAACATCTGGAAACTTCACTTTCAAATAATTCCTTCCCCTTCAGTGGTGACTACAGACTGAACGTCTGTGTGTCTACCCCCGCCCTACCCCAATTCATGTGTTGCAAACTAACCCCCAGTGTGATGGTATGAGGAGGTGGGGGCCTTTCGGAAGTAATTAGGTCATGAGGGGGGAGCCCTGTGAACCGCCTTAGTGTCTTTATGAAAGAAACCCAGAGAGCTCCCTTGCCCCTTCTGCCATGTGGGGACACAACAAGAACTAAAAAGCAGACCCTTGGGGTGCCTGGCTGGCTCAGTCAGTAAAGCACGTGATGGGGCATGAGTTTGAGCCCCACAACTGAGGGTAGAGCTTACCTTAAAATTTAAAGAAGAGGAGGGAGGAAAAAAAAAAAGCAGGCTTTCATCAGACACCAAATCTGCCAGAGCCTTGAACTTGGACCTCTTACCCATTAAAACTGTGAGAAATAAATTTCTATTGTTTATAAGCCAGCCAGTCTATGGAATTCTGTTATAGAGGCCTGGACTAAGGCAGTGGTGTTTTGCTCCATCCATTGTCCCATCAGACCTCACAACTCTTTGATGGAGCCAAAGCAATCACTATCATTCCCATATTACTGGAGAACAAAAGTGACTCAAAGATGTCTGGGCTCAGAGGGCTGAAGTTCACAGCAGTAGTAAGTGGTGGGACCAAGACTCAATCCTCAGACATCAAGCTTCTCACCTAGTAGGCTTCCCACAGTACTAGGGAATCAAGTTCTCTTCGAGTTAAAGTTTTTACTCTCCGAGGCTCCCATGTGGAAGCATTCATTTTCAAATGGACCTTAGTGAATCAGCAGCAACATTCACAACAAAAAAGACTACTTGAATAAGCAGCCTCCCTTAGAAGGCCCACCACCTGAAGTCTACTGGGGAGCCTACCTTCAGCTGGATACCAGCAAGCATCTTCACGAGGTTTTCCCACATGCTCATGGCCGTGAGACCTTAGTCCTGGCCAGTGAGGAGGCCTTCCCGCTTTATCATTGAATGACATTCTCTTGTCTGGGCCTCTGCTCTTCCCTGTCCGCTCACATCTCTGTGGCATCTACTGCTGCACGAGGTTGGTCAGGGGTGCTGCTGGGAGGAACTCAACTCTCTGGTTCCAAGGATGAGATAATGAAGCTCACGGATGAATGTGCAACCCCGTGTTCACAGGACATAATGTATATGTGGCAACCATGAACAAGGGTCAAAAAGCAAAGTCAACGTAGATGGGATTACTTCTTGGCTAAAAAGAAATTATGAATTAACTGAATGATTAATTAGTGATAATTCAACTGTAGAACACAGCAGAGTTTGTAGCTGCAATGACCCCTAGATGGCAATGGGGAATCTTCAACCCACAAAACATGAGAACATCTCATTAGTCACCTCTGATGTCCAGATTCTCACATCTAAGAAGCAGTCCGTGATAAAACTCTGGGATTCTCTCCATCTCTTCAGATGTGACTGGATGTTGTTGATATTCCTTCTTTTTTTTTTTTTTTTTTTTTTTTTAAAGATTTTATTTATTTATTTGACAGAGAGAGATCACAAGCAGGCAGAGAGGCAGGCAGAGAGAGAGGAGGAAGCAGGCTCCCTGCTGAGCAGAGAGCCCGATGCGGGCCTCGATCCCAGGACCCTGAGATCATGACCTGAGCCGAAGGCAGCGGCTTAACCCACTGAGCCACCCAGGCGCCCATATTCCTTCTGTACCCATCAGCGGCAACCCGCTTCCCACCCCTATTGCCAGGAAATCTGCATTTAATTAAATTTAAATCGGTGCAGGCAAAGCAAAGAAAAAAGTCCACAGTCGATCTTATAAAAATAAAGGAAAGAGAGGCTATGTTTTCCCATATTCACTGAATGTGGATGTGTGTTTGCCATAAATTAGCCCGCTGCGTGAATGATGCTGAGCTTCCCATATGGCAAACATCAGATTGAGACACACGAAGAGAAATGATTTTTTATTCTTGAATTAATTCTGTTCAGTTTATTTGGACTGTCATCACATCCAGGGAGCTTTCAGGAAACAACAGTTAGAAATCCAATGAGGCTTCCAAGTACAATGAAAGATGGTTAATGACCAAACTTTTTGTAGTCAAGAACTGCGCGTTTCATTGTCATTTGGAACTCAAGTTTAAAAAGATTCTTTTTCACTTTTCTATTTTTATTATTACAAAGTATAATATAGGGCAAAGGTGTGAAGGAAACTGTAAAAATCCATTAGAATAAATATTTAAAGAACCATAAACTCAACTGTCTTAGATCTAGAGATTCTTACTTCTGATGCAAAATGCCCTTTATTCATTCATTTATTTTTCTAGTTTTCATTTTTGCTCTAGTTGTCTTCCTAAATGAACAACTCAGGAGAGAAAGCAATAATGCTGCTGCCCTTTCATATCCACAAGCAGACTGCTCCCTGCTTACATGGAAAGGTTGTGTCCATGAAGCCTGGTGAGCAAAAGCACAAAATTACATTACAATCCTGGACGTGTCTCCTTTCTGTTTCAGTTTTTCTGCTTTAAAGTTCTGTTTAGACTGTGGCTCAGACATTTAACCTCAGTGTAAGAAGTCAGGAAACCTTCACAAGCTTCTATTCCTTTAGCTGCAAAATGGGAAGGAGGAAAACGGATCTCCAGCCTAGTGTCCTTCAGAGGATCCCATGTGAAATCCCCATCACAGCCCCAGCCAGAAGCAGGTGCTGAGTTAAATAAATCTCTTCCCTCTTCTCAGCTATCCCTTTACTCATGCTCTTCTTCAGTTAATAGATATTTATAACTGATCTTTGGAGTCAAGACTGTCCTCGACAGCCATTGTTTCATCCCTTCCTTCTGTGGATTCTAAAATGTATTAGCCCAGGTTGGCCAGTCCGCCTGACTTGACCAGAGGAAACCCATCTTTCCTTGCTGCTCTCTGAATACATTTTAGTCTATGGCATTATAGCCAGAGCCAAAGGAAGGCAAGAACTGTCCCACATGATCTTTATCCTCTAGTACATACAGAAGTATGAGATAGAGTATATAATAGAATTTTATTATTTTTTAAGAAGATTTTATTTATTTATTTATTAAGAATATTTTATTTATTTATTTGACAGACAGAGATCACAAGTAGGCAGAGAGGCAAGCAGAGAAAGAGGAGGAAGCAGGCTCCCCGCTGAGCAGAGAGCCCGATGTGGGGCTCCATCCCAGAATCCTGGGATCATGACCCAAGCTGAAGGCAGAGGCTTTAATCTACTGAGCCACCCAGGCGCCCCTTATTTATTTATTTAGAGAAAGAGAGTGAGCAAGGGGAGAGGCAGAGGGAGAGGGAAAGAGAGACTATCAGTCAGACCCCCCCCACTGAGCACAGAGCCTGACACAGGGTTCCATGTCACAATCCTGAGATCATGACCTGAGCTGAAATCAAGAACCGGTCACTTAACCTACTAAACCACCCAGGGACCCTTAAAATCGAATTTGAATATAGGAAACAGTATGTTTTTCATTCCTAGTATTTCATTTAACCCTTTGGTTTCTGTCTCAGGGAAGCAGATCATGGGGCATTCACTGGTCATTGCTAACAGGATGCAAGTGAACCACAGGAAAAGGACTCAAGGAGTAGGTGACAGGTTTGGAGGATGAGACCAAGAATCAGACCACCCTCTTTCCACACTAGACTCAGAAGCTCTAAACCGAGGTGGGGGAGGATGAAGAATCCGAAGGAGAAGGAAGAAAGCTTTGACTCTGGGACACCTAGAGAAAGACGTGGACAGGACCCCAAGAAAGGGCTGGGGAGAGAGAGGAAGGGAAGGGAGCATCACGGAACACCTCTAAGAGATTTGAGCACCCAGAGTAGAAAACTACTCTGCCAAAGAAGCTCTAACAAAGTAGCCAATATCAACGTTTCCATTCTCTGCATGAAGCCAGGGCAGAAGCAGTGGATTCACAGAAGACTGGGGTAGATCCAGACTAGTGTCACAGGACGGCAGGAAAAGGGGAGAGAGGGACTGCAGATTTCTCCATGTGTCTCACAGTGGCATCGTCTGAGCAGAGAGAAAGAGGTCCGATGTTTGGGAATCTAACACCCTTGTCATCATAATTTAAAAAAATATATGAAAAATGTCTTCAGAAAAAGTATATACTAGGGTTTAAATGCAAATTTTATCCATTACTAAAGCTAAATATTTTTTCATAGATGTATTAGCTATTTGTTTAGGACCTTTGTCCATTTTTTTTTTAAACTTAAGGACTTAGCTATTTTCTCATTAATTTGTGAAGATTTTTTCAGACATTAACGATATTATTATTTGACAATGAGTGGCAAATATTTTCTCAACCTTTGTTTATTTTGGTCTTTTAATGTAAGGCTTTCTTTTCCTCTTTCCAGAGCTGGGCATTATCGTGTCAGCTACTTTGCGAATGCCCACACTCAGTACGGGCTGGCTCGGTGCTTCATTTTATTGACATTTTCTTTAAAGCCCATGATATCTCTGAAAGGTGGGTCTTCTCCATTTTACAGAGAACAACACTGATGCTTCCGGTTAAGTAATTTTATCCAAACTTAAAGGACGAGGATAAGGAATTGCTCAAATCCAAGTCTACTACACCATGCACAGTTTGGTACATCTACATTTATAACATCTAATAAGGGAGAATGCAGAGGAGCTTTCAGACCATTGCTTCTTAGGCTGGAAGGGGCTGCCAATTTGTAAGATAAAAGGATGCTCTTTGAGACACAAGGCAATAGATATACAAAGAATAAAGAAAATAATGTAGTTAATATGGCCTACACCAAGCAATAAGCATGGTGGATATTAATCAAGAGGAAAAGATAAGGTAGGGGCACCTGTATGGCTCAGTGGGTTAAGCATCTTATTCTTGATTTCAGGTCAGGTCATGATCTCAGGGCTGTGAGATCGAGCCCTGTGTTGGGCTCTGTGATCAGCAGGGAGTATCCTTGAGATTCTCTTTCTCCCTCTCCCTCTCCACCTCCCCTCCACTGCCCCCCCCCTCCAAAAAGACAATCTAAGGTTAGAGTCAGGGGGCTAAGGAGTGATGGATGTTTTCCTGACAGGTCATCCATGACTGAAAAGAAGAATGAAATTACTCAAGCTAAAACGCGGTCCATTGGGCTCACTAGGGACCATGTCATTAGACTGTTGATAGCTAGGCACATTGTCCTGGAACTTCCTGGAAGTGGCTCAGAATGGTGACCCCCTGATCTCTGACCAGGTTCCAGTCAGGCAAGAGAAAAACTGAGAGGGGACCAGAAACTCTGAGCATCACTTATCAACTACAATAATACCAGCTGAATTGGCTTAGATTTGGAATCACAGAATTTCTTCCTCAAAAGTTCTACAGAGCACATCCAATCTACTAGCCCCTCTTTCCAAAGCCAGCCCCTTATTGTTCTTTTATTTTTCCCAAATTGTTATTTAAATTCCAGCTAGTTAACATACAGGGCAATGTTAGTTTCAGGGCTAGGATTTAATGACCCACCACTTACATACAATACCAGTACTTATGACGACAAGTGCAAGCTTTAGTCCCCATCACCTATTTTAGGCATCTGCCCAGCCACCTCCCCTCTGGTTGTTGGGTCCCCCAAAAGATGGGTCCCCCAATAATGGGTCCGTGATTAAAGAAGCGAGACTGATACAAAGCGAAAGTCAAGCAAAGCTTTATTTGGCGCCAAGCATCAAGAATCAAACTGACCATCAAAGAGATTGGTCAGGGCTGCCCCTTCAGAGAGGACAACCCCTCCCTGCTTTCCAGTCTAACTTTTATAGAGCAAAGGCCATGTGGTTGGGCCCGGCCACGCACAGGTGGCCAATGAGATTGTAACACACACAGGAAACTCCACGGTGATGCTAGGTAACCAACTGAATTACAATTTACCCTAGTAGACATCTGAACCAGCCCATCACCTAGTTCAGAATTGGTGCCCAAAGGGCGGGGTCCATACTCCTTGGTCGCTAGGAGACATTATGCGCCCCCACTGATTGAGTATCTCCACCTGGCCTGACCCACCCTTGTATTTGGACTTTGTTACGTGGGACTGGTTTCCCAGACTTGCTTTTAAATAAGTTCCCCTGGTGGGCAGGGGCAAGGTCAATTTAAGTTTTACAACAAGATGGCAGTTCAACTGGGGAGGGGCCGCTCTAGCTGAATAGGCCCTTACGTGGTAACCATCTCTATAGTTAAGAGTTTGTTTTAGAGTTTGCCTCTTTCTTCTTTTTTCCCCCCAATGTTCCTTCTTTTTTTAAATTCCACATATAAGTGAAAGGATATGGTATTTGCCTTTCTCTGATTGACTTATTTCACTTAGCATAATACTCTAGCTCCATCCACGTCATTGCAAATGGCAAGATTTCATTCTTTTTATGGCTGAGTAATAATACTCCATTGTATGTACCTGGACTAAATACATCTCTTTATTAATTTATCAGTCGATGGACACTTGGGCTGTTTACATAATTCAGCTATTGTAGATCATGCTGCGATAAACATTGGGGTGTGTGTATCTCTTCGAATTAGTATTTTTGTATTCTTTGGGTAAATATCTAATAGTGTGATTGATGAGGGAACAGAAGGCTGGCTAAGGACAAAGCAAAAGCTGACACCTTGCAACCTTCCCCCACCCCCCACTCCTGCATGGGACATAGGTGACATTCTTTAGGAATCTCTTGTTAATACCTTGCTAGAAGGAAAAACCTTGACAATGACAGGGCCTCAAGGCATCCGGTATTTTATAGGTCCTCTTTAGCATTTGAAAGTTCTATTGAAACCTTCCTTTTTCCTTACCTCCCCCACTCCCATCCTACAAACCTGTCTCACAACCTCACAACAACCCCCCCCCCCCCGGGGGGGCAGCAGCTCTCTCTGCCCCTGGGTCCTGTCCCTGTGCTTTAATAAACCACTATTTTGCACCAAAGGTATCTCAAGAATTCTTTCTGGGTCATTGGCTCCAGACTCCACCCCACTGAACCTCACCTATATTCTAGAATAACTTCATCATGGTCACTGGAACATAGGGTAGCTCTATTTTTAACTTTTTGAGGAAACTCCATACTGTTTTCCAGAGTGGCTGCACCAGTTTGCATTCCCACCAACAGTGTAGGAGGATTTCCCTTTCTCTGCATCCTCACTAACAAAGAAAAAACAAGGCACAGAGGGGTTTACATGATTAGCTTAAATTCACCTAGCTAGTTCATCGCAAATCTCACTCTAGAATTCCAATCTTTTAATGCCTACTTTGTGATTCTTGGTTCCACACAACATTCATAGAATCTCAGCAAATATTCCTTCCAGTCTCATTTTCAAAAAGGCATGGGCCTGTAAAGATACTATAAAGCAACCCGGTGATGGCTGCAGGCAATCACAGAGGGCCTTTGGCTTCTGGACTAGAGCTTGGTCTAGAGCCAATCAAGTTGAGTCTTTAAAAATTATTTAGTAAGACTAGCTACTATTTATTGAGCACTTAATATGTATCAGGAAGTACTAAGCACTTTACATATAATTCCTCAAAGCAATCTTTTGAAATAGGATTTTAAATCTCTTTTCCACAGGTGAGATAGTGTGGTTCTGAGGAAATAAATGAATGTATTTAAAAAGTGAAAGGCAGAGGCAGAAATTCAGACTCAGGCCACCTGTCTTATCATTGGAATGCACCCAGGAGAGACGTGTAGTAAAGCTCACAGCCTCAGGACATGAGATGGCCAGGTAAAAATCTCAGCTCCTCTGCCAGCCCTGGTTGAGTCACCTTGAGTAAATTACATACCCTCAGGCACCTGTTGTATCCGCTGAGAATACTAATCCTAAGGACCTCATAGAGCAGCCATAAGAAGGAAATGGAACCAGGGCACCTGGATGGCTCAGTGGGTTAAGCCTTTGCCTTTGGCTCAGGTCATGATCCCAGGGTCCTGGGATCGAGCCCCACATTGGGCTCTCTGCTCAACAGGGAGCCTGCTTCCTCCTCTCTCTGCCTGCCTCTCTGCCGACTTGTGATCTGTTTGTTAAATAAATAAACAAAATCCATTAAAAAAAAAAGAAAATGGGACGATTCACCTGACGTTTTAAACAGTGTCCAGAACACACTGAGCATTTGAAACCTATTACCAATTGTTATTATGATTCCCTTGAATTATCAGTCTCTTAATCTAGACCTACTAGAAGGGAAAGATCCTCTAATGTTCTTCTGTCTGCCATGAAAAAGGTCTCTAGTATATGGCAAGGGCTGAGACAGTAGACAGGCTTTACCTGGGAATGGGAGTTTAGCGGAAGAAATTAAGTGCCCAGGTGGCTGGGCTTCAGCTGTCAGAGGCCGAGAATCAGCTCTGGCCAACTTCCAGAACGAATTAGCATAAACTATTATTCCATCCAGGACTCAGCTACGGACATCTCGGGCATACAAGTCTACCTTCTTCTGGATAATGCCACCATCTACGGCACCGGGCTTCAAAGACATCTGCGCACTGTCAAAGCACCATAACTTCATGGTCACCAAGTTGGCAAGAGCCAGATTAATACTGAGAAGAATCATACACGAACCTCCTGCCTTTGGGAAAGATTCTGCCTCATTTCTGCTCCCTCCAGTGTCATTCTATAAACTGCATCCAACAGATACCACTGGGTCTTGAAACAGCTGAAGACATGCCTCTGTCTCCAGAGAGTTTGTGACTCAGCTTGTCTTACTTGTGACCCAATCTGATTTTGAGTTGCCAATAGCCCCTGTGAGAGTCAGTGTAAGGTCTCTGGAAGTGATGCGACCATATTGTCTCTACCTTATGGTTTCTTGGAAACAAGTCTGAGAAAGAGGCAGAGGAAAGAACAGGAAAGAAGCGATGAAGGAAGGAGAGAGAAATATAAATATTTTGTTCATTTAACCAATATAGACTTTTGAGGTGCTGGCTGGCACAGTTGGAAGAGCATGTGTTTTTTGATCTCAGGGTCATGGGTTTGAGCTCCACTTTGGGTGTAGCTATTACTAAAAAAATAAATAAACTTTAAAAAAAACACACAGACTTTTATTAACAGCCTCCAAATATGGTTCATTTAAAGAATCACGTGTTCCAGTGTTCTACAACTGATGGGGAATACATCCCATTAATTCAAAATCTCAAGTGTACACAAAAATCACATGTGACCTTGTAATCAAATGGTAATCAGAAATCACTCAGTGTTGAATTACTCACTTCTGCCCAGACTCTGAGTTTTCATATTGAGAGAATGAGACCTAGACAGGTATCAAGACCAGGAGATTACCGTAAATGATTGAAGGATTTTATAAATCCCAGGGAATTTACGGGCTGCTGCAACCCCTGACTTCACAGATGCCTCATTTTGCTTCATTGAGACTCTAATACTTAAGTGTGCGTGTAATTTGGGTAAACAAACTCCTTTTCTCTACAAAAGATGCACGGTCATTAATAAAATCCCATGTAAAGTGATGAAGAAAGCATCATGCTCTTCTAACAGCCACACAAGCCACCAATCCTGCCATTTCCAAAGGAATTTTTTTAATAGCAAGAGAAGGGACCGCAGAAGGTGTCATGGAACTGACTGAATCAATGACTGAAAATAAGAAACAAGGCCAGGGCTGTCGAAGACCTCGCTGCGGTAATTCCCCCTATATCGCTATGATAAATCCCCCAGGGTAACACCGGGCAGAAGCAGGAAAAGGATGGCGAAGGTGATAGGGAGGGAACAGTATAAAAAAAAGGATCTGAATGAGGAAAAGAATGAAAATTAGAAGACACCAGGGTGGAGCTACTATAGGAGTCAAGGCCATGTACTCTCCTAGCCTGTAGTTTACAGGGAGCCCCCGAGGCGCAGACCCTCTGCCAGGCTCCGGGAATTCACCGGAAGAGACAGGAACCCCAAATTTCTATCCTCAAAGAAAGGCTCAGTATGGAGGAGAGAGCAGGTGCTCAAGCCAGAAGCTTCATTCCAGAGTGATAAACACCGATCGAAGAATGCAAATGGAACTAGGAGAGCGAAGAGGCGGGGCTCCCGGTTCTTCCCCAGGCAGAGGACGGAGGGGGGGGGGGGTTGTGCAGCCTTGGGTTGAGGAGTTAGAGACTCCGCCTTTGGAGGAGGAAAAGCCTTGGCGGTGAGCCCCGTGTTGCCCGCCAGAGCAGGGGAGGCGGAGGCGAGAGTGAACCCCGCGCCTCCAGCCTCGCCTGCAGGTCACGTGGCCCGGGAGGCGGTGCCCGCGGCTCCCAGCGAGGGGGGGGCGGGGTCAGCGGGACTTGATTCCACAGGTGGCCGGCAGACGCGGTAGGGTTTCCAGCAGAGCGGACAATGTGCCCCAGCTTGTACTTGCATCAGTGAACCCGACGGCCTGGACAGGGGCTCGTGCAAAGAGGAGGAGGCCAGAAGGGCAGCTTCGCAACATGCTCCAAGGCCTCAAGAAGGACCTGAGCTGCTGCGGAAGCCTTGTGGATGGGACCAGGTGAGGGCTTCCAGAGTCCTTAGGCAGAGGGGATGACAGGACTTGATGGACGCTCGGGAGGAGGTGAGGAGAGGTCCGAGATAGAGGGCAGTGGAGGGCACGGCTGGAAACACACAGTGGCAGAGTCCCCAGTGGCAAGAGGTGTCTTCAGGATCGGGGACGCCCACGAAGGACAGGCCTGGCAACAGCGCGGTAAGAAAGCAAGAATCTGACCAGACTCCGAGAAAGAACCTGATTCGCCACCTACCTCCCCTGAGTCAGCTGACAGTGTCTGCTACACACTCCGTGCTACCCGCGCAATCGGTTTTCTTATGCTGGTTGGGTAGAAAGAACGCCTGCCCCGTGCCTTTCTCTAGTTATTAAGCTTGCTTCCAAAATGCAACCACACACACAAGCATTTCACGGTGTTACTCTTGACAGATTGGGTAGAGGGAAAGGTTTACTTTTCATTTTGACACTTGGATTTTCTTAAAATGATGTAACGTTTATGTGTCTTATTTTAATAATAATTAAAAAAACCAATAGCAGTAGGAGTTACCTGACCAGAAAGAGGAGTACATTCCTTTATTTTCTTTTTTTCATCATTTTATATATATATATATATATATATATATATATATATATATATTTCTACAGATACAGTATATGAAAATCCACAGAAAAAGAACTGAAAAGAAACCACTTACCAAACTGACAATTATTTCTAGTTTGGGACAGAGGTGACCGGTGGGATTTCCAGCTATGTTCCTTTTTTTTACCCCCTTGGTAATGTCTGCATGTTTTACAACAAAAATACAGTTATGTGCTTATTTATTGCTATTCAAGAGAAATACAGCTAGGTAATTAGTATTTTAAAATTATTTTCCCAAAGTCTGGAGGCTTAGAAGTTATGTGCACCGGTCTGCATCCTTATTTAGTAACTCTGCTTTATTATTTATAGAGGTGAAATGTGGTTCTCTAGGCCAATGTCGTGGTTTCATTTACATATGTCTCTTTCACAGAAGCCCTGAAACCTCTGGAGGTACATAGGATCATGAGGGGCCTAGCCACTGCCAGCTAAAAACACAGCAGTCCTTCTTGAGTACATAAAACTCCCTCAGCTTTCCTGGGGATGAGATGATTTCCCAGACCCTGCAAGAGTTCTGGTACCGTATCTAGAACAGCATAGAGAAGAAGGTGGTGTGTCATCTGGTGTTTTAAATAGAAATCCCAAGATATTCACACCTATGCAAGCAGGGAATGAAGGAAAATACAGATGGGGACTGTCTGGCAAATACCCTTCTTTCTGACCACAGACACCCTTGGCTACGCTTTTGGTCACGTCTCACTTTTGTTTTGAGTCTTGCTTTCTTGCTTGTTTTTATGGATTTCACCCATATGATAAATATGACTGACAGGCACCCTCAGAATGAGGTTTCTCTCCTCCTGTCCCACATACGGAGCGAATGGAGCCAAATCTCTTGAGCATCAACATAACGATTGCATTAAGATTTTTTAAATTGAAGTAAAAAAAAACCCATCACATAAAATTAGCACCTTTTTTATGTGTACAGTTCAGTAGTGTTGAAAATATTCACATTGTTGTGCAGCCACAGAAGTTCTCTAGAACTTTCTCGTCTTGCAAAATGAAGCTTTGTAGTCATTAAGCAATGACACTTCTTTTCCCCCTTCCCCCAGCCCTCGCTAGCCACCCTTCTACCTTCTGTTTCTGTAATCGGACCACTCTCGGTACCTCATGTGAGCGGAATCATTACAGTATTTGTCTTTTTGTGCCTGACTTATTTCACTTAGCATGACATCCTCCAGGTTCATCCATTTGCACCATGTCTTTTTAATGCTGAAGAATAATCCTTTGTATGTGTATGTCAGATTTGCTTATCCATTCATCCCTGGCTGAACACAGGTTGCTTCCACCTCTTGGCTGCTGTGAACAGTGATGCTATAAGCATGGGGTAATAATTGTATATTGTAAAATAAGAAATGCTTAGCAGGAAGAAGACAGCGAAAGATTAAGCATTAGAATGGTCTCAGGGACCTTAAGCAGCCATAGAAAGCTTCAGGCCCCCTGGTACTTTCTAATCATTAGAGAGTTCTTAAACTCACAACCAGACCCATGTAGGAGGAGGAGGAGGTTTCCATAGCAAATGATCTGGGTTGCTACAAAGTCTCTCTTTGCTTGGAGTCAACTTCCCCTGACTCTTTTTCATACTGGAAATGGTAAGATCTCCAAGGCCAAGGTCAGGAGAGGCTCTGAGGAAAAAGGGATGTAATCTACTGTCCTGCTTGCAGCTAACTCTGGCAAAAGAACCATAGAGTCCCATGAGATCCAGTCTAGGTCACCAGGGTAGAAGACTTTCTATGTAGGGCAATGATATTAAATGTAAGATCCATGATATTCAACTGTGCAAGGATCAAGCCTCAAGTGTGCTGCCAGATTTCGATCAGGTGAATGTATTTTTGTCACAGTTGAACACTCAGATTGTTACTAGCGAGCTTGGATGGGATACTGAACACAGAAAGATGTGTGATTCAGAGTCGGGCAGGGAGGGGGCTAATCATTTGTGAGACATAGGAGGGGCCATGTTACACCATGTTGGACTCTGAGGGAGAGTGTGTGTGCATCAGAAGGTTAAAGAATGCTGACCCGTGCGCACAGTAAGCCAGGGTGGTCCGGGCGGGAAGGCAAACAGGAGAATGGTGTGATTGCTGTGGCTGTCCTTAAGGATACCATAAACTCTGTTTTGTTTAGTAGCGATTGTGTTGAAGTCAATACTGATTTACTTAGTATAGTTTACAATTTATTTATACCCAAATCTGATATGCATAAAACAGATTCCTGCCCAAGCACCTATTAAAAAACAAAACAAAACAAAAACGTGGCAAATAACCTAGAATGTGCTTCAGCAGCATCAGCCAAGAGACCAAAGACTTGGAGATGAGAAGCCCAGCCTCTCTCTGTCTTTCTATCAGAGATATGATTGGTAATTTATTAGGAAATAGCAAAGCAGTATGCAAATGAAGTGACTTTTTATGGCCATTTATGGGTGTTATTAGTTTAAATTAAAAATACCTGAATTAAGGGCGCCTGGGTGGCTCAGTGGGTTAAGCCGCTGCCTTCAGCTCAAGTCATGATCTCAGGGTCCTGGGATCGAGTCCCGCATTGGGCTCTCTGCTCGGCAGGGAGCCTGCTTCCTCCTCTCTCTCTCTCTGCCTGCCTCTCTGCCTACTTGTGATCTCTCTCTGTCAAATAAGTAAATAAGATCTTAAAAAATACCTGAATTAATTTTCCAATTCTTGTTCTTTTTAAAACTTCCATCATCACCCCCAAAGAGCTGTTTTGGCGATGGATTGCTAACCTCTGTGAGGTCAGATAACTTCTATCGCAGTCTATGTTTTGGAAAAGGAAGACATTGCACCTAAGTCTTCCAGACATAGAATTCACCTCTGCAGTGAGCCTCTGCTCCTCTGTTCATCCACCTGGATTAATAGCAGATCAAAGGCGATTTTCATCTATTTAAGATCACTGATAAATGTCGGACTATACGCCCACATCATCAATGAGTGGAAACAAACAGTGAATCATATATGAATACATTACAAAATAGGCTTCACGCTTAACATTTTTTCAAAAAACACCTCCTGCTGTTGCCTAGCCTTCGCCCCATAAACATCTTCAGTAAAGCAGTGATAAAAGCAAGAATAACAACCCTCAAATGATAAATCGTTCAAATTTAGAGAAGTCAAAATAAGTAGTATTTTCCTTACTAGTCAAATGCAAAGGTTCCACACGTATGCTCACCCACCGCCTTATTCCTTGTATCGCATTATACAAAACAGTGATTTTATTTGTGTTCAGAAATACGTATGAGTGAAAGCTATCAACTAAGATCTAATAGTTATCTAAGAAATATTTTAATTGATATTTCTAAAGATGATAGGGCAGCATGAAGACTGCTTGAAAAGGAAATATTGGGGGTACGTAATTGAGAAGGGTTTTGCTCCTTTTGAGAATGGTAGCCTCCAATAAAATTGATCAGCAGAAAAGAATATTAGAATATATTTATGCCCCAGTCTACATGTGGAAGATAAAACAGAAAATTAAGCATGGATGCAACAATTCAACATCACATGGTGGGTGGGTCCTTAATGAAAAGTAATAAAAATTAACTGTCATCACTCTGTAATTTCTTAAAATGGATCATTTGTTTAGTAAGAGTTATTTCCACGGGACAAACATCAAAGCTTTTCTTATGAGATGAGTAACTATTTTTGAAAATGGTATCAAAACCATTTGGAATCATTTCAGAATCTCATCTGAAGAGAACCGGGTCTATCTTTAAAATCTTACCAGATGAGAATTCATTAAGTTCCACTGGTCATTGTAGAAAGGAGAATTTCCACTACTGGTAAAAAGGAGAGAGAAAATCCAAAGGTGAACTCTTATAGCATTGACCTTACCATATATACAATGAAATTGCTTGCTGTGATACAGAAAATTTCCTGCCACTTTCTATCTGTAACTGTGAACATGGTGCAAGTAAGTCAAGAAGAGAGCAAAGCGGCAAGCCCCTTGCCTAGTTAGCTAAAGCCATCTATACTACATGGTGATGAGGATCGGAATCTGACCTAGGGCATCAATAAAACAACCAAGACACGGACTCTTTCAATGGTGCGTAAGCGCTATGTCATTAATCGAGCTTGGATTGTAACAGTCTATTCTTACAAGGTGACAAATTAACCATATGGCTACCTCATAGATGACAGAACCAAAATATATTAAACTCTGTGGGGTAAATATACCCACAGGCAATTCTAATATACTGACATTTTTAATACTAATTGAAGCTGATTGATTTACGTATTCTACGTTTTCAAGTCTCCAAAATGATGTATTTAATGTTTTATTTTTAAACACAATTAAAAAATAATATATAAATATATACATACTGCAAATGTAATACAGATAACAAATTCATTTAAGCCCATTTATGCACATTAGTAACACACCATGTGGCAGAAAGACTAGGACTACAAGAAGACCCCTTGGCGATTTATTTTATATTAAATCCCTAATGGCCTCTCCTTATCTTTGCAAAAATATGCACGAAAGTCCGGACTACGCAGCCATTGAAATGAATGGTTATTTATTTGCTAAACGAGAACCCTATGTTTAATGTTCCTTAGACATAAGGTAGTCTGGAAAAGTCGCATTCCTACGGCTCCATACATCATTTATTTTACATACCCTAACTTCGCACAACAGGCAGTGGAAAAATATCTCTGAACAGCACTGGAAGTTGCTGAGATTTTTGTTTCCGATTCCATTACTGGAAGATTAAACGTTAACATGTTTACTTGCTCTTTTAGTGACAAAAACAAATTCGTGTACCGTGTTGGTGCCCAGCACAGGACATGAATATAAAATGGAAGAAAGTTTGCACATACCCAAAACTAAAATCAAACAATGGATGGATAGCCAAAGTTGAAACTTGTAAATGAATCTTCGTTAAACACAAAAACAAGAAAGCTTCGTGTACTTTAAATTTGTCTGGAAAAAAAAAATACTAATCCTTGGACAGTTCTATCAGGCTGTTCCAAGAAGAAAGCTTTCCCCTTCCCCCCTTTCTATGACATGCTTAAAATATGCCACAAATCTTGGTCGTGGACATATCAGCTTTTAATATTCATGCTGATACCAACACACTTTCCTGTCAAGTATGGTTTAGTTTTAAATCACTTCACTTTGGGTTCATACAGCCAAACGTTGTAAGCCCAGGGACATCCTTTAGGAGAAAGGCCTTTAAGCAAAAACACATTGCTTGCTCCCTCCATCACTGCTTTCTGCATTCGGCTTCCAACAGATTCTCATACAGGAAAAACATCAAGACAGTTTTTAAGAAAGAATTCACAAAGGAACAAATAGCTGGCGGAAGGAATGGAAGGATTGGGGAAAGGAACACCACCACCTTCCTTAACTCAGAGAAAACAGTAACTCAGTTTGTCTACAGGTGTACATATAGACACACGACAAGCAGGACTCACAACCTATGAGTGTCGAATCACGCTGTGGGGCTAATTCTTGCCCCGAGCCTGTGAAAAACATCAGGCAAACCCCACAATTTTTCTGGATGTGTTTTACTCTCAGGTAGCCAAGCTTCTCCAGGATTTCAATCTGCAAGATGGAATCTTGATTTAGTAGTCAAACGTGGGGTCTTTTATGGAATTAAGCTTCTACCCTCCCCTAGGGAGGCCCACTGCTGGTGGGAGGCTGTATGTTCCCTCCTCCATTCCTTCCCCACTCACCCCCTCTACTCCTCCTCATTCATCCTGCTATTTATTTTGGGCCCTTTGGGCCTTGTTGGAAACAAGGAAGTCAGATGAGGGAGGAGGAGTAGAAAAATTATCACTTCGTTGTGACTTTATGGTCCACCTGCATACTAGAGCTTCCTGCTCTTCACAGGTCGGTCAGTTTCCTTGGCTCCCCAGGGACCGTCGGAGCTCGTACGGCATCTCCCCTGTACTCCTGGACAGCTGGAATCCATTCCCGTTCCTCGCTTCCCCGGCCCTGGGCAAGATGGCTCTGCTAGCTTGTTTCAGCTGAGATCTGCTCTGTTTTCACTTCAAGTCAGCCCTCTTGGGCAGTATTTATTACAAAATGCACCTGGCCGTCTCTGGCATGTGGCTCAGATCTGACCCATGTAAATATTTCTGCATTCACTTTACCCCAACAGTTTTCTTGGGTGAAGGCTACTCCACTTAGCCACCTGTTCTAGATCTTTCTGCCAACATAGCCTGTCCACAGGTTTCTTACCGTTCAGATTCTGTAAGCAGGAATGAGACATGTGCCCAAACACAGGGTCCTCCCAACTGAAAGGGGCACATACGAGTCTCTCCGAGGGGGTTTTCCAGAACCTATTGTCCTTGGCTTCAGGTGAGGGATTGGTGCCCCCTCAGCCTCAGTCATATGGGATACACATTTCTTTTCTCTTTTCAGTCCTTTTATTTCTTTGAAGATAGTGAGAAGCTTAAAAACGCTATAATTAAGATTCATCTACTTTTTCAGAGAACTGTGTATCACGGTGTCGCACATTACCTTGGGACGGGTTCTGTACTGCCTTGGAGCGTCTGCTGAGCCTTCTAACTGAATCCAGTTAGAAGGTCTGTCTATAAGCTGTCTTCCTGGTGTCCCGGCAGACATCCTGTCCACCTTCCTCCACCTGCTCTCACCACCACAGTGGCTTTAGAGACAGCTTCGAGAGTCTCTCCCAAGCCTCTCATTTCCCGCTGGTTTCAGTCAATGGAAAACCCCAACGGGTGCTGGGATCACCTTGAACTTGGCCACTCAAGACTCCTCTTGAGTTGGCCCTTTCTTTTCACTCTTCTCCTTCCAGGCTCTGGAAAAGTTCTCTTCTCTCCTCTCCTCTTCTCTTCCCTGTCGGAGTTAGGGCGTCAACCCCTGGTTATGACTCTCTTCCTTGTAGTATCCCTCACTCTGCCTTCAAGTTGATAAAACAGCTCACCTCAACAGAATTTCCTCAAATTATCTTAATTGAATAGGCCACCTATTCTGCTGAGACTGATAATGCCTCATTACAAATATATTACCTCGAGATGTGCAAACATTATAATATTTTTGAAACTATACTATCCATACACAAATGCAAAATGTGCCCAGTTCCTCTTCCATAAGTGTTTTGAATGATCATTTCTAACCTGATCACCTGATGTCCTTTTACACTATAATTTCCTATTATGATGAATTCTTGAAAAATCAAAGTAAATTTTTTTGAGGTTTTATTTATTTGAGAGAGAGAGGGACAGTGCAGGAAGAGGGGAGGGACATAGTGAGAGGGAGAAGCAGACTCCCCGCTGAGCAGGGAGCCCAATGTGGGACTCGATCCAGGACCCTGACATCATGACCTGAGCTGGAGGCAGTCACTTAACCGACTGAGGCATCCAGATGCCCCTCAAAGTAAATCTTTATAAATATTTTTAAAATATTTCATAAAAACCTTATTACTGAAGACCTTTGAGCCTGCAACACTAAAGACGCCCTGGAACCCTGGTCTCATCCTCAGAGACATGATGTATCATCAGTTGGATCAGTCAAAAAGCAAGGACTTCATTTAATCACTGCCCTCTTCCAAAGTTCATTAATCATGTGACTTTTCTAATGGGTTTTTAAGAACACTTGATAGGTCTTTATCTGAGTAAGACTCAAGACAACCGAAACCATGAACAAGTTACGGATACTTAAGAAAGTCGATAACTATGAGCCAGTCCTGTTTGGAGGTTTTGGTGGATTTTCAATGGTCACAAATGATTTCTAGTTCCTCCCGTCTGAGGTGGAGTCTCTTTCCTCACTCTTTGTCTGGGCTGGTCCCATGACTTGTTCTGTCCAACAGCCTGTGGTTTGACCTTGGAGCTTGAGAGCCCCCAAAGGGCTTGCTTCCTCCATTTGGAAGGTTCCCGTTTTCAGATGAAGAACCCTGGGATGAAAGATCACACCTAAAGAGAGACTCAGCCACCCAGATGTCCTTTCCAACCTTCCCAGCTGAGGCCCAGGCCACCCTACATGATCCAGCAGAGCCATCACCTGCATGAGTGAGTTCAGGCAAGACCCAAAGAATCATGAAAAATACTGAACTGCTGTCTTTGAATCGACTAAGTTTTGGGGAAACACAGCCTTTCTTATCTTTCCTATCAGAACTTCTCTCTCATACTTGATGAGAAACAACAATGATGATGATAACAATAAGCTTATTCTTCTGTGATCTAGCATAGAACAATCGGGAAAGAATAAGGACTTTGGAATTAAAAGTCCCTGGGTCGGAATGCCTACTCTGTGGCTGGGGTAGTTCATATTCCCTCCATGAGTCTCAGTTTATCCACCCGTAAAATAAATTTAATAACTACCTATGTCATAAGGAATGTTTCAAAAAAATTTTTAGACGGTTTCAGAATTTTGAAAAATAACTAACATAAAGCACCCACCTTAGTGCTGGGAACATAGTAGGGCCTCAGTGAATGCCGTTCCCTTCCTCAGTATCTGTGTATGAACATCCCAAGGCTGGGATCTAAATCAAATGGCTCTAAGCCAATGGAATTCAGAGTGTGGTCTCTGCGCCAGCAGTGTCGGCATCCCAGGGAACTTACTAGAAATAAATTTTTGAGTCCCACCCCACAGCTATTGAGTCTGGTATCCTGCATTGACCCATTAAATCCAATTAGAATTACCAATCATTCATAAGCTTAAGGAAGATGGAAACCACTATATTGAAGTATCAAGTCCATATTTTAGCTACATAGTAGCTGCTCAATAAATGTTTGATGACAGATGAGTATGTTAATGGGTGCTTAAGTGGATAATTAAATGAGTGCGTGCATTCAAGCCCTCCTCTTCAACGCTGATGTACCAGGGACACATTATCCAATCTGATGTGCTATGGGAGGAGCTAGTGTTGTTAATGACTGTAGGTTAAGTTGGGAGCCTCTTTGTTTGGATTCCATGGATACGTAGGTAATGAAATGGGTGTGTAGGTAGAAAATGACTGTTTCATTTTTAGTTTGAGATAAAAAGAAAGCACTTTTATTGGCTTGATATGCATTTTATTTATTTTTCAATGTGGAGGTTGAACTCACAACCCTGAGATCAAGAATCACATACTCTACTGACTTAGCCAGCCAGGTGCCCCTTAAGAAAGCACTTTTAAAGGCCCGAACAGATGTACTTGGCATGGGTATTTGAGAAGAAATTGACAATTAGATTTCATAATGGCATTATGAAAAGAATGCTACTCTAATATGTTGGAAGGCAAAACATAGCCATAAGCACTTAATGTCATGAGCTTCTTTTTCTAGAAAAGTCTGTCACAATCCATTTATAAAAAGGAAATAAGAAGAGACCCATCTTATAGACCAGTCCTAGAAGGTCAATGAAAATACAATGTATGGTATATAGTAAACACTCAACAAATGTTGGCTACGATTATATTTATTTTTGTAACTTGAATCATTCAAGGTATCGACTAGCCCCGTACTAGGAATAAAATGTGCATTAAATGATTCATTTGAAGGAATAAAAGAAGACAAGAATAAAGTACCAAATCCTAGTTCCAGCGCCTTATCTGTTTGCCTTTTTCTACCACTAGGCGACACCACTGACCTATCGTAACCCACTCTTCTCCTCTAGACTTCAACACAGCCGACCTTACCCATCACTGTTGGTTGGTTAAGGAACAACGAAAAAGAGGAATGTTCTAGAAAGTAAGTATCCTAAATTATTCCTTTGTTTGAGTCTTCTTATTTCTCTGAATCGCCAGTGGCTGTTTGGTATAAATTTATTATTTCATTTCAGTGTGTACTGAAAAAGTCTCTGTTACTCGGGGAACCGATTCGGCATTTACCTACTGGGTAGGAAAGGGGCACTCAGACAACCACCCGCCACTGTCTCTCTCTTGTAGAGGTTTCTTCTGTCACAAGAAAAGGGAGCAATTTTCCTTTAGCTACACAGCCTGCTTTTCTATGACAAGTTGAGGTAATGCAGTAATTAACCATTAAAATATTGCATCTGATTCACAGGAGTGTTACCGACAAACTAATTTAAACCAAGGTCAGGTCTCCAAATCAGCAAAATAACTCTGAAAGAGGGAGAGAGAGAGAAAATAAACAAGAGAAAAGGTAAGCAACAGCTGCTATTAAAAGTAACTCCAGGCAGCTAAAACTGGTCTGAATACATTCCTAAAAATGTAATTAGCCAAATCCTTCCAGAAATTAAACCATCAAAATGACATTAGAGTACACTTAAAATATGTATTTACAGAGAGAAAGAGCAGTCATCCTAGCATCTCACCATGTCCTGAGGGTTTCCCTCCTCACGAAGAGAGATGCAGAGGGAATCCAATATTGAACCACGAAGAAAGTTCAAATTGTCACAAATGTATTTTGTGAGATGCTGGTTCTTAATTCCCTCAGCCGGGTGGAAGTGGAAAGGGAGTGAACTGAATAGGGCTCTTTTGTGGTTTCTTTGTCATCTTATGGGAAGACTGAAGTGACTAGAACCAAAGTCTATCTATTTGCTTTCCAAATACCAACATTTCTTGAAGGGTTAACAAGAAAGGTGCCTAATTCTACCCATGTCCTGGAGCTCACTTCTCAGAAAGATGGGCATTGATACTTGGGTTCATTCACAAGGTAAGGGTCAACCGACCTCATCCTGCAAAAGGATTTCAATAAAACAGAATTGCCTGCTTATGAATTTTGAAATTCTAGAAATGCACAATTAATATTTACATAAGATGTGGTGACATAAGAATTTATTCAGAATGCCTTCTGATAATATGTCCAGTTCCCCAAAGGTGAATGTGAATATAAATGAGAGGTCCCCAGATAAAGTCACAGAGGTACCAGAAATACCATATGCAATGGACAGCCATAGGCATTTTGATGACATGTAAAAGACTTTTTTAATTGGCATTTTAAATAATAAATGTGCATCAGGAAGTGACTGGAAGGAAGTGTGGTAATACTCCAGTGGGGACTGGAACCGGGGTTCTGCAGAACAGGTGGACGTACGGAAAAGGGAAGGGTGTGAAAAATCTACTAAGATGAAAAAAGGCAGAGAGCCATGAAGTGGTACAGACAATCCGTGATGTGGTCCAAAGAAAGTTCTAGAATTCACTAAGGCAGCTGGTGGTTGTTGAAGCTCAGGAGGAAGTGGCTGGAGAGAGCAGGCTCTGTGTCTATAGCTGAAGAGAGGAAAACAGGGAGGGGGAAGACAGGCTGCTGGGGCAAGAGCCTAAGTCCCCAGCATGTGTGGCGACTGACTGAGGAGTGAAGCCGGGGGTGGCTGCGATGTTTTGTGTCCAAATAGGAAAGTCCTTGAAGACTAATTATTCAATGTTGTTCAAGACTGTACACATGATCAGTTACCTCCCGCTGCCAGGTGGCCATGGCTACTCTTAATCTAAGCTATTATTAACTGGTGGAAATATGGAATAGTAACTGTTAGCCAAATTGTATGAAAGCAGATAAGTAAGCTCTGAATCATAAATGAAGGTTCTACTTTTCCTTGATTTATAGAAAAAAGTCTAGGACTCAATGAAACAGTCCTAAATAACAAAAGCAATTCCCTCCTTGGGTAAGTGTCTCCAAAGGTAGCCCCCTTCAATCTCTTCCCAGTTTCTATGCACATGCTCCTTCTTACATCAAGAACTGGGGTCTAGGGGTGCCTGGGTGGCTTAGTCTGTTAAGTATCTGACCCTTGGTCTCAGCTCAGCTCATGATCTCTGGGTTGTGAGATCGAGCCCTGCATCAGGCTCCGTGCTCAGCTTGTCTCTCTCCCTCTGCCCCTCCCTCTGCTCTGTCTGTCTCTCTCATAAATAACTTTTTAAAAAAGCAATAAAAAAAAGAATTGGGGTCTAATTCCCACTGGGGTACTGGAACTGACTTGTACAGGTTTTATGAGGGACAGTTATAAAATTGGGGGAAAATCTGCAAACCCATCATTTGCAAATTCAAAACAGCCATTACAAAAATTAAATTACACATTTTACATTAAATAAGTTGGGTCAAAAACAAAAGTCAAATTCTGAAATGCATCCATTCATAACTATTTTATTATTTGTTCCTATTACCTGTGCTAGTTAGTATAGTATCTGCAGAGCAGAAATACTATTTACTGGCAGGCTTATGCACATCTCTTCCCCCTTTGTATGGTTTGACCAATAAAATTATAATAAATGTAAAGTCTATGATTCGATGATTTGATATATGTATGCATTGAGAAAAGATTCCCATAATCAAGTTAATTCGTACATCCAACACCTCTCATAGTTAGATTTTTATCTTTTTCTTTTTTTCTCCCTCGGTGAGAACACTTAGGACCAAATTACAATTGTACAATAAAGTATTATCAACTATTCCCAATTCTGTTTTGATGATCTCCTATTGGTGCTTTCAAATCAGCCCTAGTAAGAGCATTTATGGAAACTGGCAAACACTACACATCAAGGCTTGTTTTATTGTTTCATTGTTCCTCTAGAGCAGGTTGGCAAACTACAGTCTGCAGACCCAGTACAGCCCGCAGACCCAGTGCAGCCCGCTGACTGGTTCTGTAATGGCCCATGAGCTAAAGGTTTTCTAACTGCTACTACTTGAATTCCTGTATCGTATCCTCAAGCGTGCATCTTGGACCACAGAATCTAACGTATCTACAATCTGGCTTCTTCAAGAACCATCCGCCAGGTCTGGACTTAAGAAAAAGTTAAAACACAAGTTAAACTTCAAAGCATGTGGTATCTCTGGCCATCCCATGGTGAAGAGCACATGCCCAAACCCCAAAAAACCCTGAGGACATGATCTTCCAGTATTTGAAAACCATTTATTTGGTAAAGAAGGCCTTCTTGTTGTTGACGATCAGATGAAGTTCAGACAGAAGACTTTGTTGTTTCACTTTGTTGTTAAGGAAAACAAAAATATCAGCTACATTCCTGGTTGAAACTATACCCATTCATCAACCTCAAGGCAAGAACTGCACAAAAATTAATTCCTTCATTTGTGAGATTTAATTGATGATGTGGTCATTTACAAAAAAGAGGAGTTTTCTTTGTAAATTTTGTGCTATATATTTTTTTACAACAGTGTGTGTGTGTGTGTGTGTGTGTGTGTGTGTGTGTGTGTGTGTATTTTTTTCCCCCCAAATACCTACCAGCATACCACTGCTAATTTCCCTTGTCATCAGTCAGGTCTGATCTCTGAGGCTTAAATCAACAATAGAAAATGGTAGAAGTCATACTCAGACATTTTAAGTTAGGTCACAAGAATTACAGCTCCCACCCGAGTCTCTCAGAAAGTTGAAAATAGAGCTACCCTATGACCCAGCAATTGCACTACTGGGTATTTACCCTAAAGATACAAATGTAGTTATCAGAAGGGGAACGTGCACCGAATGTTTATAGCAGCAATGTCCACAATAGCCAAACTATGGAAAGAACCTAGATGTCCATCAACAGATGAATGGATAAAGAAGATGTGGTGTATATCTACAATGGAATACTATGCAGCCATCAAAAAGAAATGAAATCTTGCCATTTGCAATGATGCGGATGGAACTAGGGGGTATTATGCTAAGCGAAATAAGCCGATCAGAGAAAGACAATTACCATATGATCTTTCTGATATGAGGAATTTCAGAGGCAGGGCAGGGAGTTGCCAGGGATAGGAAGGGAAAAAATGAAACAAGATGTGATTGGGAGGGAGACAAAGCATAAGAGACTCTTAATCTCACAAAACAAACTGAGGGTTGCTGGCAGTGGGGGGTAGGGAGAGGGTGGTGGGGTTATGGACATTGGGGAGGGTATGTGCTATGGTGAATGCTGTGAAATGTGTAAGCCTGACGATTCAGGGACCTGTACCCCTGGGGCAAATCATACGTTATATGTTAATAAAAATAATCTTTAAAAAAAAGGAAAGAAAAGAAAGCTCTCTCCTGTAGCATGTCTCTCTAAGTGTCATGCTAGGAGAAACCCAAGCCAGGTGACCGTCACAATCGAGCCCACACTTCACCACCATCTGACAGTTCACCACACAGGAAACCCCAAGCAAGCACTGCCCAGCTGAACTCAATAAGCCCACAGACCATGAGAAATGCTAACATCTTATTTTAAGCCTCCAGGTTCTGGGGATGGCTCACTAACAGCAGCACGTAACTGGAACACTGTCTCACCGTGAGGGGGAAGCAGGGAGAGGGGAGCCGACTGGACCCAACACATCCTGATGTCAGGAATCCTTGTAGCCCTGGTTGGTTCAAAAGCAGATACAAGGACATGTTGGAGGTGGTGAGAACAAAATGTAACTAAAAGTGGGGAATAATAATCAATAATACACATCTGCCTTTGCCTATAAATCTGAATCCCACAAAGCCACTCTCTGCTAGAGACGCAGCAGGTAAAAAGTGATCGGGGTGGGGCATTGACACTTCCTTGTTCATTCACTACCAATCAACCGTATTCAGGCTTCCTGGAGCAGCAAGCAGTTCACTTCTGCACGGCTCACTTTCTGCACGGAGCAAAAGAAGGCTAGCATCACTTCCATTCCCCCAGCCTCGTGGGATCTCATCTCATTATCTTATTCTCACTGCACAGTTGCCCAGGAAGTCAGTGGGGATTTCTGGGCCCCGAGGAGAGGTTTACTCCACACCCAGGGCAAGCGCTCTGTTTTCTCTACCCCCTTTTCTATCCCCTCCACGTAAATGCATTTTTTTGGGTCAGTGTTAACAGGAGAGAAGGACAGAAGTCCAGGGCACGACCCTATGCCCCAAAAAGCACAGGGCTTAATGAGTAACTTTATTATCTTTAAACTCTGGGTCACTGTTTACTCATTCCTGCTGCCAAATGATTGCTAGAAAAAGCTGTAGTGAGGTATTTTGTACCATTTAGGGACATAAATACAGAGAAGTATGACTAGCTAGGTTAAGTGTCGTGAATCATTTAAGTGCACTTGAAATTGGCCAATAAATGAAACAGAGAAAATGTGTCACCGAAACTTCCACTTGGCTCCAAGCTCACTCAAGCTGCAGATACGAATCAGGATTCCGTTATAAGGCACTTCCAAATAGGCTGCTTTTATAGGCTTTGTTTGGCGTCTTTGAAATATTTTTGGCCATCTGCAGAAGGAGCTACCTACATACAAATTGTAAGGATTCTAAATATGATAAGATTTCGCTGCTTAGTACATTTTGTTTCAAAGACAAAGTGCTGTTGCCACTGATATGATAAGCCATTCTTTAAATAAGATTTCTTAAAAAAAAAAAAAAGATTTTCATTTATTTATTTGAGAGAGAGAGAAAGCACAAGCAGAGGGAGAGGCAGAGGGGGAGGGAGAAGCAGACCCCTCCCTAAGCAGGGAGACTGACTAGGGCTCTATCCCAGGACCCTGGGATCATGAACTGGGCCAAAGGCAGATGCTTAACTGACTGAGCTACCAGGGCACCCCTAACTAAGGATTTCTGATTCTCTCATCTCAGTGATGTCTTATTATCAAGAACCATTGACTGTAGCTCAAAAGGCACGCAAGTCTACTTTTGTGGTTCTATCTTTCATTTCTTTCATCCTGCCACTGTCCTCAAGAAGATATGAGTTATTAGTTCTAAATCACTTTAAGAATGAATTATTAGCTCTCAAGTCACACTTCAGATGCCTCAGACACACTGATTATTAAATTCATACCATGAAAGTCACCTGTGTTTGTCATTTGCTTTAAATCCCTTTGGACCCTTGAGTCAGGTATGAATTGATTTCAACTACCCAGATTTTTTGTTATTGGGAGTTAGTATCTGCTCAAAAGTGATACTGTTTCCTTTCAACAGAAGATCTCTACCACTGAATTTTTTTCACTAACTGATTAGGCTACTCTCCATTTGGAATACCAATTTGGAAAAATTATATATCACGGCGAGACAAACCAGAATACTCCTATCCTTGAATTCTGGGGTCAGGCTGAGAAGAAATATCACACTTCTTTCCTCCCTGCATGGTATGTCCTACCCAACCCCTTGTCCCATAATCGTTGTTCCTATTACTTGTATATACTTGATTTATTTACCAAATCTCTGGGTTAGGGGCCAATAGCTACTTTCACTATGAACACTTAGAAGTTAGATGTTTATAGATCAAAACTGAAAAGATTTTTATTTTATTTTATTTTTTTAAAGATTTATTTATTTATTTGATAGAGATCACAAGTAGGCAGAGAGTCAGGCAGAGAGAGAGGGGGAAGCAGGTTTCCCGTTGAGCAGAGAACCCGATGCGGGGCTCGATCCCAGAACCCTGAGATCGTGACTTGAGCCGAAGGCAGAGGCTTAACCCAGTGAGCCACCTAGGCACCCCAAAAACTGAAAAGATTTTTAAAAGAAATAAAGACATGAAGGTAAAGAGGAAAGGGGCGTGGTATGAGGAGTAAGGAAAAGGAGAATTCAACCAAGGACTCCTGGGGAGGTCTAAGCTGTCTGACACCCTGAGTTTGGGGCAATCACTGACTCTAGATGACTCACTAGTGAAGCCCTGGGTGGGCTCCAAGACTACCACTAGTCTTGCCCTTCGGTACCATATCCCAAGCAGTGAAAACAGTACTGGGGCAGGACGAACCTGGATTTTAGTTTTGTCTCTACATTAGACAAATGTTTTAATCTCTCTACATTCCAATTTCCTCTCCTCCAAGATGGAGACTGTGGCAGAGACTGGCTACTAGTCTTCAAAGTGGTTCTTCTTCTTGAGCACATAGCTAGATCCTGCAGCTAGATGGGACCACGTGACCAAGCCAATGAGAGGTAAGCCAAAGTGATGGCCCTCCAAACTCTTCCCCATCTTGGTGATAGGATGGAAGTGTCCGCAGGCATCTTAGGACAGCCACGTTGAACATGATCTCTGAATCTCCTGTGGCCACAGGACCAGGAACACCAAAGTGGATCATTACACAAACAAAAATGGAACAACTTTTGTGTTGAGTCTCTCAGGGCTGGGGTTTATCTGTTATAGATGCTACAGCTGCCTTTACCAGTACAGAGTGACCAGAGCACCCTTGCCTCACAGGCTTCCTGGAAGGATTAAATGAGATAACACTCGCAAGTCCTCACTCTACTGTCGGGTACACAGTGAATGCTCAACATCAAACATTGACTCTTTAGCAAGAGGAGGTGGTCGACCTGGACCGAAGAGGAAATGGAGGTAGTTATGACCTAAAAGCCTGGGGTAGAGGTTGCACATGTTTCTACTGGTTGGCCAGTTGGCTCTGAAAAGGCACCTACCGTATTCTTCACAATAATACTTTAGTCAAAAATCATCTATACTCCCCCCAAATATTCCTACTACATGTTCTATGACAGAACAAGGTAGATAAATACTCTCAAGGTGCTTCCATTTTGATCGCCAAAAGCTCTGAACTCCAGCAATGAAAAATCATATATGGTGCTTAAAATTGGCAAACCAGATTTCGGACTGCTTTGCTTAGTCTTAAAACATGGGTTACAGGGACACCTGGGTGGCTCAGTTGGTTAAGCAGCTGCCTTCGGCTCAGGTCATGAGCCCAGCATCCTGGGATCGAGCCCCACATCAGGCTCCTTGCTCGGCAGGGAGCCCGCTTCTCCCTCTGCCTCCATCTGCCACTGCTCACTCTCTCTCTCTCTCTGACAAATAAATGAATTTTTAGAAAAATCTTTAAAAAACAAAACAAAAAAAAAACATGGGTTACAGTGGTTCAAGGATGCTTCACTGCGCCCTGAGTAACTAGTAAAAAGTAAAACAAAACTTTTGTTTGGGAAGAGTTTAGTAATGATCTTGGGCATTTGTTCTGCTCTGTGCTCTGAATGCTGAGGGAAAATGTTGGTATTTTTCCCTCTGCAGTGTTCCAAGGTGCAGCTTGGCTGGTAATCTCTACAGGGCAGAATGAGTCAGCGGTCTGAGTCACTTTACCAGAATGCATCCCATGTGCTCTATTCCAGGTTTCAAATAGCAGAGTGTCTGATCATGAGGAGGCCCAGAGCTGAGAGCACAGGGGAGCCCTGGAGAGAAAACAAGCCTGAACACTTCCCTCAGACTCCAGTTCCAAATAAAGGACACAAAATCTCAAGAGTAGATCCCCACTGTTCCTCATTTAAAGGAAACAGATTTGAAATAAAAACATGTGGAAGCATAATGATGTACTAGAGGTTGGCTAATTGAATTTAAATAAAATTAAAAAACAAAACATGTGGAAGCAACAGATGAAATGTGCTTAGCAGGCAATAGAATCATTCAGACAGTGCCGTATGTTTTATTCTCTTCAGTTGTCTGGAAAATTATTACCTTTACAAATAGTTTATGTTATGGGTTGAATTGTGTAACCCCCCCCCCCCCAACACACACCAAATTTATACAGCAAAGCCTAACTTCCACATGTCAGAATGTGACCTTACTGGGACACAGAGTCGCTGTAGGTAAAGAGGTGGTCATTGGGGAGGGCCCAAATCCAGTATGACTGGGGTCCACACAAAAAGGGCAAATTTGAACACAGAGACAAGGAGAGAGGAAAGACCATGTGAACATGAAAGCGGAGATGGCTGATGACACTTTGACCAGCCGAGAAACGCCAGAGACTTTCGCGAAGCACCAGGAGCTGGGTGAGAGGCACGGAAGAGCCTCGTGGCCCTCAGAAGGAAGCCGGCCTGCCAACATGTGAACTTCTCACCTCCAGAATTGTGAGACACTGAATGTCTGTTGTTTACATCACTCCATTTGTGCTGTTTTGTGTGGACAGTCTGAGCCAACTGATACAGAATATATGCTGGAATGACTCCTAAGGTCATTGATCATAACAAAGAGTCATCAAGTCACCACCTGCTTATGGTCCCTGCTGAGGAAAGATGCTAACGAGTCACAGCTTTCCAGAGATGCTTAATGGAGGGTTAAACATATTGGATGTTGGCAAGGGAACCGTTAATGGGGTTAACCTCAGTTGCTGTAGTGGTACCTCAGTAGACTAGAAAGATTGGGCCCTTCCTGTTTAACTGTGTAGTACGCCCACGAGGTAGAATCAGCACTTCATTATTGGTGAAGAAACACAGGCAAAGTCTGTTCCAGTGACGCATATGTTCTGATAGCCATAAATGTTTTTCTTTCTTTCTTTTTTTTTTTTCTGATTGAGGCTATATTATTTTTCATTTTTATACTTTCTAGTTTTTAATATGGATTTAGTTCTTGGCCACCTTTATCTCTCCCTACTGGTTCTGCTGTGAAAACGTGGGACTGGAAGCTGCACTTGTGGAAAGCATAACACAATGTATAGACTTGGCCAATCACTAGGTTGTATAACAGAAAGTAATGTAACCTTATGTGTCAATGACTTCAATAGAAAACAAGATGGAGGACTAGAACATTATCAAAACCACTTGTGTTTCTCTCACTAATCAAATTGCCAAGCAATGAAAAGGGCGCAAAGGATCAGGTACAACCATAATCAGTGAAGTGAATTCCAGTACGTGAGGTGTACGCCCCACAAGATGTGTGCTATATTTGGACTCAGAACAATCTGGAGGTCATGTGAAACAGGACAGCCATATCTTCTCCATGGTTCTAGCGTCCAAGTCCTCTTTGTGAGAAGGGCTAGCCCTCCAGCTGTCCTTCAGAGAAGCCCACTTTTTAATGCCCTCTTCCTCAAAGTCCCATTCACTCTGACCTCATATGGAGCAAAGTACTGAAACTCTGCATTATTATAATTATTTGGTTTCTGTGGCAGATCTTTCAATAGCACCTGTAACCTTGATTAGATTGAAACTGTTCTTTATGATATATACTACCATGAACATGAACAGAGAAAGGGTTAGTAGCTTTCTTCTTACAACCTTGAAGGTCAGAGTTAATCCATCTGTCAAAGCCGTGGTCTCTACCTCCTATACCAGTGGCTCCTACTATGTATGTTTCAAGGACACAGATTCTTCTGATTTTCTCAAAATTTTTACCTCCCCAAATTAATTGGGTCATCAGTCAAATGAAGGCCACGACATGTCCCCAAAGGACCACTGAGAATTTAAAGAATCCTTTTCCCCCTTTCCCTGACCTGTCACAGAACTTCCAGTGGATTCCTTCCAGTAACAACTATTTTCAAAGCTGCCTGATCCACTTTTGTACAGCTGGAGAAGCAGTGCTATCTATAAATAATACATGAGCCATACCTTATCTATATGTGTTCTCAGCCTTCAGACATAGTTATCTGGAAAAAAATACTGATTAGGAGGGAACAGAGTAGACTGTCTTGGAGCCACAGCTAGGTGCTTTGTTTCGCCAGCTATTTATTTAACTTGGAAAGGAAATAAAAATCAGATATCACAGGGACAAAATGCAAACACCAATACGTACTAAGTATTTCTAGTTCCCAAACATCTATTATATGCTTAGCACTGTGCCAGGATATTAAAGGGAGATAGAAGTCAAAGATGGGCCCTTGGGTGGCTCAGTTGGTTAAACATCCAACTCTTGATTTTGGCTCAGGCCATGATCTCAGGGTTGTGAGATCAAGCCTCTGGTCAGGCTCCACTCTAGGCATGGAGTCTGCTTAAGATTCTCTCTCTCTATCCTTCGGCCACCCCAACCCCCCAAGAGCACCCTGCTGCTGCCTTTCTTAAAAAAACAAAAACAAAAAACAAAAAACAAAACTCAGAGATACTATCATTGTGCTCAATTAACTTAAAGAATGGTCTAACTGTGATTAAATAAATACATGAAACCAAGCTCAGAATTAATGGAAATTATGGTAACTATTTTAGTCCTGAGTTGGTCCTTCAGGCCAAACTTTGCAAGAGTTCAGAGTATGGTTATAAACAATGGAGAATTTATAAAAGTCATCATGAAGAAGCTATGTCTTGACATGCTTTGAAAGACAAATGAGACTTAGACACTCATAGGATCTAAGAATATTTCTGTGAGAATCTATCTAGATTTAAAGGGTGTTTTGACAGCTGTTTTAAAGCACACAAAATAAGATTATGGGGATTCTATCATTATTTTAAAAAGAGGCGCATGGGCATGGAATGGGAAGGCTAAGATAGAATTGTATGTGAGTAGGGAGGAGGAAACGCCATGTCACAGGACACCTTGTGGAGAAAACCAAAGTCTCCCCTTAACTGAGGGATTTTTCCAATGGATAGACTAAATAAATAATGTGCATCTGCTCTTCCAAAGACACCATACGATGTTACTAAGGAGCTGCCTCCCCATTTCTCAGTCAAATTTACTATCCCCATTATGCACAAGTGAAAAGCCCTCATTCGGCTGATTAGCATTTAATCTGTGTACCCTTCTTTTACACGTACAAATGTCCTTCTTCCTCCTCCCAGAAGATCATATAGTGTTTCCAGAGATGTACTTAATTGCCTGATTAATTACTGGACCTCTATGTAAATTTCTGTAAATATGATCATTTTATCGCTTATTCAGCTTGACAAACATTTACAGTTTAACAATTCTGACAAAGCCATTCATATACCCCTGTAATATAAAGGTACATGAAAGCTATGGTAAGTCTGTAATAATAAAAGCCTTAAAATAATTTGCTAACTACAGACAGTTCCCTAAGCAATTATAAGATGCTCTATGTTAATTTAGAAAGGAATTCCAAACAAGGCATTTAAAACCTAATAAGATGCCATTAAGTGGAGGGAGGCAGCGGAGGGGGGGGGGGAGGAGACAGAAAACCCTAAGGCTTGAACTAGGAGAAATGATTCTCTGAGCTACTGACCCTTGCAAGATCCATGTTTTCCTTGGATTTCTATACACAAAGCAGATTTCTAATTGAAGGTGATTATCTAGTTACTACATCCCAAATTGCATGCATTTCTTGTGTTGAGTCACATCAACATCTAATTATGGGAAGCATCTATCAGTTTGAAAGTCCACAGAAACACTTGCGTCAATCTACCAACTACACACAATGAGAATGTCCTCCATACACTACAAGGCACGATATAACCACCAAATGTCACTCTCTCCAGTGACAACAGTCTTCCTCCTGACACTCATACGGATCTATGACCTGAATTACCATGTCAATAACTGGGAATAAATTTTCCAAAGAAATTACAAAGAAAAGCACCTGCATTGGTCTTGGGTTTTCTAAGGTATGGCTGCCCCGTGTATGCCTGCTACTCCCAGGAAATATACACATTGATAGCGTCATCAACACCAGGAGGAACAAGAAAAAGAATGGTATACACAATTCTAAAAACCAAAAGATGAATTGCTATACAGCAATTTTTATCTCCATAAACTTGAGAGCTCAGTGCCTCGACCCAGGCAATATAACAGGACAGAGACAACGCAGACTTCGGCGTGGTGTGTTTCTATAAAATATCATCCCCATTAGTTAGGTTAATTAAGATTAATATACAAGTCACTGAAAACCCCCAAAGTAGAAGAAGGATAATTTACCAAGGAAACACGCAACAACAAGAGTAATAGTCACCCTGAGTCACTCATTTAATAGATTGGAAGGAGAGTTTTATGAATACTTGAGCTGTCACCATTATTACCAAAAATGACATGCATCCAAATAGTTCACAAGGGCCAAAGGACAACTTGTTTTCTTGGAAAATTCCATGGATGACGTGGAGCGGTGCACAGAAAAAAGGACAGGGAAGCCACTCACATGTATAATCATCACCAGTAAGCAGACTCTGCCCTTGCACACATCCAAACGAGAGCATTTGTGTTTTGGGTTTTGTTTTACGGAGATGAACAAAACAGCACTTGCCTTGGGGATCCATGTTTGCCATTTTTCATTGACTTGGCACAGTGGTTTCATCCAAAATAATAACCCACATTCCTAGTCAAACGTATCCTAAAGAAGCATTCAGAGCAGAAGACTAACGCCGACTTCTGCTGCGGAGGTTTGCACACCAATTGCTCAGACGGCAATTCTGGAAAATCTGTCATTGCCCCCCAAAAACCCAACCGGCCAACCAGACAACCAGACAAAAAAATCATTCGTACCCTTACCTCGAGGGTCATGTTCACGGTACTAATGGCCACTTTTATTTCTCCATCCGACAGTTCCTTTAGATCTTTCAGCATTGTCTGTTCAATACTTAAACCTGTATATGAGAGGGGAAAACCTTATGTTACACTTGGGGACCTGCTCTTGGTAGTATCAAGGGGTTATGCGAAGAATTCACATATTCATTTCAATATCCCTCCCCAAGATCTCTTTTGCCCATAACAAGGCAAAAAAAATCACATTGGTGGCAATATTTGCACCAGTTAGGATCCCAGCAGGAAATAGAATTCACCCCTCACGATGAAAAAGA
This sequence comes from Mustela nigripes, assembly GCF_022355385.1. NCBI lineage: Eukaryota > Metazoa > Chordata > Mammalia > Carnivora > Mustelidae > Mustela > Mustela nigripes. The sequence goes on along the minus strand of NC_081565.1, from coordinate 74,597,318 downwards.
AAAAGATTTTTTAATAGCAGAGATGTGGGTGGGGGCTGAGAAAATGAGTAAAAGATGGTGAGGCATCCAGACGCTGAAAAGGACAAAGGAAAGAAACAGAGACCTGAAAGTAGAGGAGAGAGGCTGCCAGGAACTTACCATCAAATCAGTGCCGAAGCAAGGAAGAAAGGCTCCCGCCTCTCTCTTCTCCTTCCCTTGAACCCCACCCCCCATGGGTTGCTAACTCTTCTCACTAACCAAACCAAGCCAGAAGCCACAGGACTAAATGCTCAGAGATAAAAGCCTCCGGAGACCCAGAACTGATAAGAGCAGACACTGGAATGGGAAGAGGTGGGCGAAGGAGGAAAGCCGAGTGTTATCAGGCAAACTAGCGAAGTCATACCTCACAAGGCCAAAATTTGCTTTTAGGATGGATTTAGGGGAGGTCCCATATATGCTAGTGAAATTTTACTCAAAATGCACTTTTTAAAGGTAATGCACAAAACTACTGTGATTAAATCGGTCACCCTTGGAATGGACTTTGGCAATCAGAGCTGCTGGATTCCGTAAATGATGGGGAGAATAATCTGGAATGGCTGAGTTACCCAGAACTGCATAGTTGAGTCGGGTGACCACTGTGCTTCCATAGAATCTATCCCTGAAAACAGAAAAAGCTCTGGCTTGCCATGTTACCCTCACCTACGTTATTATATCTGACTACGCCTACCTTCTTGGGAAGCACACATGATAAAGCCCCGTAGAGCACATACATCCTTCCCAGATACGTGGTAAGACACCAGAGTTGGCTGCCTGCCCTTCCAACTTAGAACACTCTGCCAGTCACAGCAGTGTGGGGAAACAGACCGAGTACAAAATATTTTTCTTTGACTTCAAGACTCAAAGGCCACCATCAACTATACTGAACATAAAATGATTTACAGAATATACTGTGACATTAAAACTTGGTCTAGTTTTGGGGCGTCTGGGTAGGTGCATTCGGTTAAGCATCCAACTCTTGCTTTCAGCTCAGGTCATGATCTCAGGGTCGTGAGATCAAGGCTCACGTCAGGCTCCGAGCTCAGTGAGAAGTCTGTTGAAGAGTCTCTGCTTCAGGGCACCTGGGTGGCTCAGTGGGTTAAGCCTCTGCCTTCGGCTCAGGTCATGATCTCAGGGTCCTGGGATCAAGCCCTGCATTGGGCTCTCTGCTCTGCAAGCAAGGAGCCTGCTTCTTCGTGTCTCTCTGCCTGCCTCTCTGCCTACTGCTCTCTATCAAATAAATAGATAAAATCTTCAAAAACAAAAGTCTCTGCTCCTTCCCCCTGCATTCTCTCTCTCTCTCTCTTTTTCTCTCAAATAAATAAATAAATCTTAAAAGGAAAAAAAAAAAAAAACACCTGGTCTCGTTTTAAAAGTGAATGACAAGCGATGCCTGGGTGGCTCAGTCAGTTAAGCAACTGCCTTCAGCTCAGGTCATGATCCCAGGGCTTGGGATTGAGCCCCACAGTGGGCTCCCTGCTCAGCGGGAAGCCTGCTTCTCCCTCTCCCTCTCCCCTGATAGTGTTTTCTCCCTGTCAAATATATAAATAAAATCTTTTTAAAAATAAGTGAATGACAAGATACACATACATCCCCACACGCATGTTTGTACCAGGCACTTCCGTGCCCCCCTCGCTCCTCCCCAGCTCTTCCCATCGCAGTGCGCCCCAGCGTGAAGCCCAAGCACCAGCCCCTGCATCTCTTCCTGAGGCCTCTTTCTGGCCCCAGAGTCTCCTCTGGGGGAATTCATAGCTCCTGGGACCAAGGAACCCTGGATACTCAGTACTCCAGTGATATGTGGGTAAATGCTGAACAGTCAGCAATAGACTTGATTTGCAGTGTTTGCTCCTTTTTGGGGGGGGGTCAGTCCTTCCACCATGGCAGATTTCATGTTGCCAACTCAACGCTGCCCAACTCATGAAACTCCTGAAAATTCACCAATCAGCCTCTGGAGTTTGCCTTGGACAAGCTCCTTCACAGTACTGCGCCCTACAGGTGGGAAAACACCGAGGCGCCATTTCACACTCTTTCCTCAGGTTCCCTAGCGGAGTGAAGGCATGAATTCCCACCAAGCTAACCCACTTGACCAACCACGCCAGCTCCTGTCAGTGTGCCCTGGGGATCACCTGCCAAATAAACCGCCTTCCCTCAGGCTCTGCCCCCGGGGGATTCCAAACTCAAGGAGAAAGCCAGGTCTACGTCTGGGTTTCAGTCCTGGCCTGGCCATTTGCCAACTGTGTACGTGACGACAAGAAAGCAAAGCTGCCTCTCTCTGTGCCTCAGTGTTCGCATCTGGAAACTGGGGATATAAATAGCAGCTGACTCTCAGGGTTGTCACGAAGACTCGGTAAGATGATCCATGCCAAGTTACACCAGCAAAACTTTGTATGCCTCAGGCACTCTGTGAATATCTATTTATGATTATTATAGAATAATTGAGTCAAGTCTGTCTTGGTAAAGCTGAGATTGAGAGAACAATTTTATCTGCTTAGCTGTCTTCTCTCTCTCTCTTTTTTTTTTCCCTAAAATTAATTGATTTATGAAATCCCATTGTGCTTGACATTGCTTCTGCCACATTCTCAGAATAGAACCTGCTCAGCACAGGATTTCATGTAATGAGGCATCTGGGGTGCACGTTAGACGCGTGAATGAACCACACATCCAGACACAAAGGCCTCAAAGGAGAGCTTGCCGTACGTCAGCTCGCCTCCTTCCAGGTGAGCTGACATTTCGTGCCTGGAAATCTTCCCCAAGCACAAACAATAGGGAAGAAAAGGAAGGCCCACTCAAATTCACTTTCCGGGCCCTGGCCGCATGCCTTCCCATAAACCATCCCTGCTCAGGAGCTGCGACAGAGCTGGGGGACAGCCACTCACCCTGAGCACTGAATTGGGTCTCCTGCAGGATGTTGATAATGTCCTCTCTCGGAGGCAAGCTAGGAAATTTCTCTTCCAGGATAGAGAGAATTTCTTCTTGCTTCTCTGAGATCTTCTCAGATTCCATGGTCATCCACTTGAAAAGGATGCTACCTGAAAGGCATGAATGAAAATGGCCTTAAACCTTCCAGCCATGTCAGGAAAATCAATGTTTTTCTGGCCTCTGGATCTATACTTCCCCTTCCAATTTCTTGCCTGGATCAGGGGCCTCCACAGAGTAGCATTCAAGAGACAGTCTTTAGCAAAACTCTTCAGATACTGTCTGCCTTCCCTCTTTGTTCACCAGAGGGAACCTCCACAACTTGACTATAAGGCACTCTGTGGTGGAGTTTATGGAGAAAGGAACAAAATGCATAGCTTTCCCACACAAACATACAAAAATGGTATTCATTGTTTTATGATTTCAGAATGGAATTCAATGGCAAACTGTTTTAAAATATCTAAATTATTTAATAGTTCCCTTTACTATTCCCTTTAAGGGACCACAGTGGAGATGGTTTCCACTTATCGCATTATTGATTTCACGTGTGAACTTCTTCCCTTTAATAAGCAAATGATTGCCAAGTCCCACTGTCCGCAGCAAAGCAATCTGTCCAGGTCACCACCTGGAGGCCACTCTCTGTCTTCCAGGCATCCCTCACAGCTCTGAAGTCACCGCTATCTATTTATAAGAATTCACAGGGGCACCTGGGTGGCTCAGTGGGTTAGGCCACTGCCTTCGGCTCGGGTCGTGATCCCAGGGTTCTGGGATCAAGTCCCGCATCTGGCTCTCTGCTCAGCGGGAAGCCTGTTTCCTCCTCTCTCTCTCTGCCTGCCTCTCTGCCTAATTGTGGTCTCTCTGTCAAATAAATAAATAAATTCTTAAGAAAAAAAAAAAAAAGAATTCACAAGCTAGGTCTCCATTACAAAATTCAATTACAAAGGAATTTGCCAATATGAACAACTAACCTCTGGCAAACTCCTGGAATTTCTATGCACAATCTCACCTTGAAAAGGAGGAGTTACCACCTGTCATGGCCCCTTCCCCTGCTTTCTGATCCCAGGACAACACGGAGCCATCGGGGAAAGAAATGTTCTGGTTAATGATGAATGATTAAATTCTCTAAGAGTCCTCAAACGTATGGATTAATCAAGGTGTCACCCTTTCTCTGGCTTTTGTTGTGGCCTTAATGATAATCATGGGGGAGAGAAACGGAAGGAGGGAAGGAAGGAAGGAAGGAAGGGAGAGAAAGAGGTGAGAATGAAAAAGGAGAAATGGTGTAGTGAGTGAGGAAAACAATGGCTCAAGATCTCAACATCTATCCCAAAACCTACAGAATCTAGAGATTAGACCTTCACTCACCATTAAACATGGTGAAAGACCCCACGCAAGTCATCTGGCTTGTCTGTTATCACTTCCCCATTTTAAAATGGAACTAATACTGCTTTCCCAGTTTATAAATTATACTGGGAATCAATGAATGTAAACATCAAAATAAAAAGCAAATAATGCCTAATATATTTAGAGCATTCATACATTCATTCATCCAACAAAGAGCAAGTAAGCACCTACTACGGGCCAGGAGCTGTGCTAGAGGTTAATGATTCAATACTGAAATACAGTAAGTTATGTCCCAGGAAGCTCAGAGTAGTTTAGGGGCTACAAACAAAACAGACCATTTCATTATTGGGGGGGTGGGGGGGAATAGCACTGGGAAAATACATAGCACTCTAGATCTAGGCCAGAATTTAGGAGTCAAAACAAGCTTTGTAAAGAGAGTTCACCTTAGCTGAGACTTGAAAGGTGTCTTAAGGTGAAGGAAGAGTATGAAGATCCCGGGTCGGGTAGACCATGTGCAAAGGCACTGAGGTGGGAGAGGCTCTGACTGCCTCAAGGAATGAAAAGCAATTGATTAGAACCAGACAGTATGGCTTTAGAAAAAAATGTTGGAAAATTTGATTGGACAGCAGACAGGGGCAAGTTCATGAAGGGCCTTTACAGGCCATCTTAGTTTGTCTTTTACATTCTAAAGGAAATGGAGAGGCATTAATGAGTTTGAATCTGTGAGCAGCGCCTGGCTGGCTCAGTCAGTGGAGCGTGTGACTCTTGATCTCGGAGTCATGAGTCTGAGCCCCGTGTTGGGCCTAGAATTTACTTAAAAAAAAAAATAATAATAATAAGTAAAGAGCTTTAAGTAGTGAGAGAGAACATGCTCACATTTATGTTTTATAAGTATCTCTCCACCTACCATGCAGAGAATGAATTAGAGCATATCAGGAGAATTCGAAAGCCGTTTTATTTTTTTAAAGGCCTAATTTATTTGATGGGGGGTGCTGAGAGAACAAGAGGGGGAAGGGGAGAGGCAGAGGGAGAAGCAGACTCCCTGCTGAACAGGGATCCCAAAATGGGACTCATTCCTCCTCGGATCATGACTTGAGCCAAAGGCGGATGCTTAACTGACTGAGCCAGTCAGGCACCCTAGAAAGTGGTTTTAGATGAGAATCAAGGACAGAGCAGTCAGCATGAGAAGTAAACAGATTAGAGACAAATTATCATTTAAAGGCAGAGAGTAGCCAACTGGATTCTGAGTACACCCTTCAGTCTGACAATTACTGACACAGAATCCAAAACATAAAGATTTTTTTTTCGGTCTTTATTAAGGCAATGGTGAATCCGAATTTCAAAAAAGACCCTCATCTGCTTCTGGCTCTGAAAAACTACCTGTATCAAGAACAAGGAGAAAAACTAGATTTAAAAAAAAAAAAAAAAAAAAAAAAAGCAAGCGGCGCCTCGGTGGCTCAGTGGGTTAAAGCCTCTGCCTTCAGCTCAGGTCATGATCCCAGGGTCCTGTGATCGAGTCCCACATCGGGTTCCCTGCTTAAGTGGAGAGCCTGCTTCCCCCTCTGTCTCTGCCTGCTTCTCTGCCTACTTGTGATCTTTGTCTGTCAAATAAGCAAATAAAATCTTTAAAAAATAATAATAAAATAAAAATTTAAAAAAATAAAAAAATAAAAAATAAAAAACCACAACAATCTAAGGTGCCTGGGTAGCTCAGTGAGTCAAGCCTCTGCCTTCAGCTCAGGTCATGATCTCAGGGTCCTGGGATTGAGCCCTGCATGAGGCTCCCTGATCAGCGGGGAGCCTGCTTTTCCCCTGCCCCCCACCACCCGCCTCTCTGCCTACTTGTGATCTCTCTGTCTCTGTCAAATAAATAAATAAAATCTTAAAAAAAAAATCTGTGATGGTGTCAGACAGTTATCCAGGCGACTATCTTAAAAGTTAAGCTCCTGGAGAGCAGGTAGGTGCAAAAAGGTGAAGCCCACATTCAGTGTGGTTTTTCCTCTCTAGGTATTTGCTAATGCCTGAGTTGTAGCCAATGAGATAAGAAGGTTCCCAGATCTAATAATCATTTCACAGGAATAGTGAGACAAAAATTGAAGTTTAGGGATCTCTACAGAAAAAGAGTCTTGGTTAAACAAACCAGGTTTTGAGAGGAGGCCCCTGGAGAGTTGTATCTCGGGACAAAGGTTGGAGAATAATGGTCTGCAGGTAAATCTGGCTTACTGCCAGATGTTATAAATAAAGGTTGTTTTTTTTTTTTTTTTTTACGATTTTATTTATTTATTCACAGACAGAGATCACAAGTCAGACAGAGATCACAAGTAGGCAGAGAGGCAGGCAGAGAGGGGGAAGCAGGCTGCCCGCTGAGCAGAGAGCCCGATGTGGGGTTCAATCTCATGACCCTGGGATCATGAGCTGAGCCAAAGGCAGAGGCTTTAACCCACTGAGCCACCCAGGTGCCCCAATAAAGTTTTATTGGAATACAACCACACTTATTAATACTGTTTACGGAGATTTTTGTGTTATCATGATAGGGTGAGTAGTTGCAACACAGACCTATAGGCCTGCAAAGGAAATAGTAAAATAGTAAATCAAAGTAAATAGGACTGCAATAGTAAAATATTTACTATCTGGTCGTATACAGATAAAGTTTGCTGACCTCTGCCATAGCAGTAGGATGAAGCAAACATAGATTAGTCTTCAGATGACTGAAATCCTGATTCAAATCATCTCAAACACAAAATAGATTAAGTTTATCTGATCCTCTTCTAACTGCCTTGAGGTGCAAAAGTAAAACCTCTCTAGAGCAAAAGAATCTCATCAACCACGGACTCATCATCCCTACGCTTTTCATGTATGTTATTCATCAATCGATAAAAAGTTACCACACCTTTAAAAAATATGATCAACTGACTGAAAACTCGGGGGGGGGGGGGGGGGCGAACTCATGAGAAAAAGAATGGAAATGGAAGTAGACGGGACAAAAAAAAGTAGCTGGAGAATTATGGTAGAGAGTTAGGATCTATAAATAAATTATTCAAAAGAAAATTTTAAACCGTAAATTTAATAATTGAATGTAAGACTCATTTACACACTTAAAATGTGCTTAATGGTGCTCCTGGGTGGCTCAGTCATTAAATGTCTGCCTTTGGCTCAGGTCATGATCCCAGGGTCCTGGGATCAAGCCCCACATCAGGCTCCTCACTTAGCCAGAAGCCTGCTTCTACCTCTCCCACTCCCCCTGCTTGCATTCCTTCTCTGTCAAATAAATAAATAAAATCTTAAAAAATAAATAAAAATAAAACATGTTTAACAACAGATCAGATGAGGAGAGGATCAATAAATTGGAAACTATGTCAGTAGTAAATATCCAGACTGAACTATCCATACTGAAGTATGAAGAGAAAAGGGGAAGGAAAAATACAGAGATGAGTATAAGGGACCCTGGAAACATGGAGAAAAGGTCTAACATACATACAATGGGAGTTTCCCTTGGAAATGAAAGAAAATGGGACTGAAATTATATTTGAAAAGGCAATGGCCAATCACCTTTCAAAATTAATGAAAGTTATCACTCTACCATTCAGGTTAAACTAGGAACCCAAATCTGATAAATGCAAAAAAAAAAAAAAAAAAAAAAAAAGACCTCTAGACACATGATGCTAAAACTGCTAAAAATTACAGAAAATGAAAATTTTAAATCGGTCAGAGAAAAAGGAACATGACTGTCAAAGGAACAACAATGAAACCAAGAGCCAACCTCATCAAAAATGATGACAGTCAGAAGACAATGTAATTATCTTCAAAGTGTGGATATAAAGTGCATGCTGATTTAAAATTCTATTCTGAGTGAACACATAAAAAATGAAGGCAAAATGAAGACATTTCCACAGAAATAAACTAAAACTTTGTCAAGAGAAAACCCACACTAAAAGCAATAATAAAAGCAGAAGAAAACTACTATAGATGGAAGGAAAGAAATGCCGAAAGGAAAGAAAAACGCTGGAAAATGTGAATATGTGGATAAGAATAAATCAATATTCACTGTATAAAACAATCACAATACCTTTTTTAAAAAGATTTATTTATTTATCTTAAGGGGGAGGGGCAGAGGGAGAGAGAATCTCAAGCAGACTCTGCACTGAGCACAGAGCCTGATGTAGGCCTTGATCTCACGACCCTAAGATTATGACCTGGTTGGAGTCTTAACCAACTAAGCCACACAAGCGCCCCAACAATGGCAATATCTTACATTTCTTATGGAGTGTGATTAAAATACATTCCAATGTTAACAAATTGCAGAAGGGACGAGGTAGAGCCAAAGTGTCTCAAGTTTCTTGGATTGTCATGGAAGTGATTAAAATATCAACTTAAATGAGATTTTCATTGTATGTTAAATCTGTATTTTACCTATAAAACAATTTTTAAAAATAATTCAGAGCTCACAAGCTAATGAGGGGAAATGTAGTAGCAAAAATACTTTTGCGTAATACTAATAAAGAAACGAGGAAATAAAGAAAATGTGAGACAAATTGAAAACCAGCAAAACGACAAATTGAAACCCAAATATAAGAGCGATTACATCCAATGTGGAAACAATCAGTGCTCAGGGGGTATAGTCTCAGTATTGCACAATGAAGCACTTCTAGAGATTGAACACATAACTATACGAAGATACCTAACATTATGAAACTGTACACTTAAAAATGGTTAAGATGGTAAATTTAATGTTATATCTTTTTGCCAATGTAAAAAAGACAAAGTACTTAAATTAAAAGAGAAAAATTACCAAAGTGAATTTTAAAAGCACAATAGCTTTTAAATATATAGAATATAATAGCAATATACTGTTTGCAAAGACACACCTTAGAAACGAGGGTGAAATGTTGAAAGTGAAAGGTAGAAATAGGCATAACATTAGTCTAAGATACTAATATCAGATGAAGTAGACTATAAGGCAAAAGAATTACTTGACATTAAGACAATTTTTTTTAACTATTAAAGGGTCAACCCTCAGGAAGATAGTCAATCCCAAATTTACATGTGCTAAACACCACCACTTCATCGGCAAAGCGAACACGGAGAAAACTGGATAAAGAAAGAGATAAAGGCCCAGTCACTGTGGGAAATGTAGGACCCCCTTCTCAGCAATTCCAAGAACCAGTAGGAGGAAAATCTGGAAAGAGGTAGAATATTTTGGGGGTGCTTGCTGGCGCAGTCAGTTAAGCATCCACCTAGGTTTTGGCGGGGCGCCTGGGTGGCTCAGTGGGTTAAGCCGCTGCCTTCGGCCCAGGGCATGATCTCAGGGTCATGAGATCGAGCCCTGCGTCGGGCTCTCTGCTCAGCGGGGAGCCTGCTTCCCCTCTCTGCCTGCCTCTCTGCCTACTGTGATCTCTGTCTCTGTCAACTAGGTTTTGGCTTAGGTCCCATCGATCCCGCCATAGCTCCATGTTCAGTGCAGAGCTGGCTTGAGTTTCTCTCTCTCTGTCCTGCACCCCCCCAACTCTCTCTGCAAAATAAATAAATAAATCTTTAAAAAAAGATATAGAATATTTGAGCAACATGAGTCAGAAACTTGACCTAACTGGCATATATTGAACACTGTCATCAACAATGGCAGACCTACACTTTCTTGTCTAGCACAAATAAGACATTAAACCCAACTGACGAACTGGGAAGCATAAATCAAGTCTTTTTTTTTTTTTTTAACACATCTCTGTATTTATATATTAAATACAGGTGGGGGGAGGGGCATCGGGCTCTCCTTGTGCCCTCAGCTCCACTTCCGTTCACACACACACAGAGGCAGCAGGGGTGTTAGAGGTGGCAGCTTTGGGGGAGAATCAAGTTTTAACAAATTTCAAAAGATTGCAGTCACAGAGTTATATTCTATGGCCACCATGATCATAGTCTGGAACTCAGTAATAGAACAAAACCAGAAAATTCCCAAATATTTAAAAATTAAACGAAGTACTTCTAACTCACGATAAAAGAAGAAATCACCACATAATCAGAATATGTTTTAATTGAATGATAATGAAAATATCACATTCAAATTATCTTTTGAAAACTACTTAAAAAAAAAAGAGAAGAGTCAGAGAAGACATAATTTACCAAAATGAGGAATGAAATGGTGACATACTACAGATTCTAGTGATACTAAGAGATAAGAACAAACTGTAATAGAATATGAAATTCTTTTGAAAATAATAATACTTCTAAGAAAAACTCAACTTGCCAAAACTGGCAGGAAAGAAATTTAAAATCTGGATGGTTTTGTATCTGCCTAAAAATGAATCCATTAGGGACAGACACCAGGCTGGCTCAGTCAGGAGAGTGTATGACTCTTGATCTTAGGGTTGTGAGTTCGAGGCCCATGTTAGGGGTTGAATTTACTTCACAAAAAAAAGAATTTAAAAAATGAATCCAGGGGTGCCTGGAGCCTCTGCCTTTGGCTCAGGTCGTGATCCCAGTGTCCTGGGATCGAGCCCCTCATCGGATTCTCTGCTCAGCGGGGAGCCTGCTTCCTCCTCTCTCTGCCTGCCTCTCTGCCTACTTGTGATCTCTGTCAAATATATAAATAAAAAAATCTTTAAAAAAAATGAATCCATTAAGTTTAATAGCCATAGTTTCAAGCTTTTAAGAGACATACTAATTTTCACACAAATTCTTCCCAAGAATAGAGAGAACACATCCCAACTTATTTTCTGAACCTAGCATAATCTTGATACCAATACCCAGTAGGAACATTGCAAGAAAAAAGAATTAAAGTCAACTCTCTTTCATAACATGGCAAAAATCCCTTTTAAAACTCGTCCCCAATCAAGTTAGCAATCTATGATATGTTATTATATAGTCACCAAGTAGGGATTTCCTAGGAATTAAAATACAGATTAACATTCAAAAGTCAATCAATATAATTCACCATATTAATAGAGGAAACAAATCATATGATCACCTCTGGAGATGCCAAGTAATGAAACTACTTCATAAAATCCAAGATTGAAATATCAGCCAAGTGGAAATAGAACAAAACTTCCTTAATTTGATGAAGGGCATTTATGAAAACCAAATAAAAAAAGCAAACCTGGTATTGAACTGTGAAATACTGAAAGCCTTCCATCTCCAATCAGGACTGACACAGAGATGCCTGCTACTACTACTTCTATTCCACACTGCACTGTCCCGGCCAGAGCAACAAGGCAAGCAGAAGAAGTAAAAGATATAAGGAAAGGAAAAGAAGATATAAAAACCGTCTTTTCTCGTAGACAATATGTTTGTATATATAAAAACTCAGAAGAACCTATAAATGAGAGGTGCCGGGTATCTCAGTCCATTAAGCCTCTGCCTTCAGCTCGGGTCATTATCTTAGGGTCCTGGGATCAAGCCCTGCACTGGTCTCTCTACTCGGTGGGGAGCCTGATTTTCCCTTTCCCTCTGTGCTTTCTCTTTCTCTCTCTTGCTCTCAGATAAATAAAATCTTCTTTTAAAAAAAGAACCTATAAATGAGCTTAACATAGTAAGTAAATTTAGCAAGGGCACATGATAGAAGTTCAGATACAAAATCTGAATTTCCATAAACAATTACAATTAGAGAATTGAATTTAATAAATTTTTAAAAACCTGTAATAGCATCAAAATATAAGATCTTTAGGAATACATTTCACTAAAATGTGCCTGGCTTACAGTCAAACCAAGAATCCAATTTCTTGGATTGGGGGATCTTAATTTTAAAATATATAAAATGGAAAATTAATCTAACATACACTGCACTAAACAGAGTCTTACAGAATAATTGCGTGAAAGAGACTTCCGACACTGATTTATGATTGTGACTTGACAATTCGAAAGAAGCTGATGTACTGATATAAGTGGGAAAAAATAACTCAGAAAGAGGCTCACCACACTCCCAGTTGTTTTTACTGCAAAAGAATGGGGTATGGCCCAACTTTATTCAATGGATTCATCTGAAGCAAATTTTTTTACTTCACATTAAAGATCCATTTAGCTATATATCAGGATATACAGCAGCCAAAAGCACCTCTTGGCAAAATCAAACCCACTTTCGGAGTCAGAGTTGATTTCACTTCCAGCAAATTCTGCAGAACTACAAAAATATTTAAGTCCATACACATGGACCCAACAGTGGTCCTAGCTATTCATGGGCCAGGGGGGATTAGCAAGAAGCAACAAAGAAAGCAATTATAATATTACTGTAACAAACATTTCATTCCATTAGAAAACATCAACCACAATGTTCTTTGTTCAAAAGAATGGCAAAGTGAAGGACCTCTTGCCAAAAGCAATTGCAGTACATTAATATTAAACATGATCTAATGAAGTCAGAAGTTGTTTGGGGAAAACATTCACCACAGTAAAGGCATACTCTGCATGATAAATTCTTAGCAGAAAAGAAGGGATTTAAACCTCTTTCCTTGTTTCACTTGGGATTGATTTTTTTTTCATAGTGAAACAAAAATAAATAAATTAAAGAAAGAACAATGGGCGGAGAAGGAAGGAGAAAAAAAAAGATCGAAATTACATCAGCTCACATTTTTGCCTGAAAAGGGATAAAAAGGAGGCATATTACTCAAGTGCTTAATACTCTCATAAATTTAAAAGGTCTGAATTTAAGAATAAGGCTTATCTTGGCATGGTATAAGAGCTCTGAGTTTGAGAAATTGTTCTGGTTTTATAGCTACCCCCAAATTAAATAAGTAAATAATAAGTAATCTCTTTCCTCTACCCCCAGCACAGATCTTTCCTCTTCCTCAGCAAAACAGGATGGATGAAATTCCCTTTGGGCTTTGTAACCATTTCAGGAGACAGATGATTCACTGGGAGAGGATGATTCCCTCTTTGGGCAGGAGAGGGAAAAAAAAAAAAATCTGGCACCGTTCCTTTCCCATTTGACCTCCTTAAAAGGATCTTTTCTGAAGCTGTTAATCCGGGCTACTAAAATAGCAAGCAAGTATTCTTTATTAAAGTTCAAATGGAACTGCCAATAGAAAGGAGAGAATGTGTTTCTTAAAAACCTAGGGCAGAGGTTTTCCACATGATGGACAATTCCTGTAACTTGTTTCACTCTTCATTTTGTGGCTCTGTAAAGGCTTTATACAAATAAACGTGACAGGTCTTTCGATGGTGGGGGGGGGAGTGTGGTCTTAATGGAAACCGACTGGTAATCAGTGGCTGCAATCTCTTCGTTGCCAGCTGGTTCCCAGACACACACACACACACACACACACACACACACACACACACACAGGCATGTACACACAAACACAAATCCCTAATGTGATGATTCAGCAATTTCATGGACCTTAAATTTGGCAATAGTCCTCTAGTGCACGCCTCGGGGGAAATTAAAGAGCACAGGTTGAGGTTTCTGGCGGGTTCATAATCGTGTGCTTTTGGCAAAAACTCAGGGCAAAGCCAGACACCAACTTTAGGCGACTCTAATGGTCTACAGCGACTTTTAAATACATGCAGTTTGCAGCTTGTCTGAAAATGCTAACAAAAGGATCGCAGAGCAGAGAGTGGGAAGGGGAAGAAAAGAAAAAAAAAAAAAAAAGAAGAGCAAGAAGGGACAAAAAGGAGAGGCAGAAGAGAAGAAAGAAAATAAAGAAAAGAGAATCACGACAGCAGAAAATAGACATGGGGGAGGGGAAGGAAATAAAAAGACATTTCCAAAAATCAGGATTGTTTATCGTCCCATCTGAACGAACACATTCTCTTCTTAGACGAATAATTAGAAAGTCATCGATGGAATTAAGTCTGTGTCTTTCCGGATGAACGTGATGCTAATGATCTGAATCTTGAAATTTCTAAGTTTGAAGTATGTCTTATTGGAAGACCACAGCGAGACCTAGCTTTTGTAAGATGTATTCATTGAAGGAAATGCAAATTATGTGGACTTCATTAAATCCCCTGCACAGTCTGAACACGCACTGGCCATGAGTGAGTCACCTGTTGACATCTACCCGTAGATGTTGTGCCGTGGCCCAGAGGATACAGGGACCAGGGAGATTATTAGAGGAACACAGCAGGTTATTTCTACCCTGGCGATAGAATGCCTACTTCTAATCGGTATATAAATGATCTTTTAACAACGTCCGTAACACCCAGGTTCCACCTCAGTATTTGAATGCCATCTTCTCCCACAAGGTAACCACTGGGATAGATATTTACAGTTTTCAGGATAAGACTACAAAAGATTTTCCTAGGATTGAATGTGAGGATTTATTTCCTGTATTGAGAGAAAAATAGGAACGCATAGAGAAATGAGATTTAGAGCAGAAAATCAGATTACTGGACTAACCGCGACATTGATTAAAACAACACGCCCGCACTGACTGACTGGGGAGTGGGAAGTTCTGACATACAGCTCAGTCCTATATCAACTGTTAGTGCGTAGGTTGGAGGTAGTCTATGACATGGTCAGGGGTATTTTCCAGAAGACGGATGCAAGGGAAAAATACTTTAGACTTAGATTTTTTTTTTCAATAAGGAACTGGTCTATGTATTTGTTTTAGTAACGGTATAAATATCACAATTAATTTGCTTTCTATTTCTTTCAGTGGCTCTAGGAGGCACATATACCACGTTTTGGATTGAATACTATTTTTACTCCGTTGATATTTTTAATTCTATCTTGATCTTATTCCTTTCTTGACACATTTTTGTTTTTCCTGACTGACTCTTTTATTCCTGTTTTACTATATCCGCATACATTTTTATAAACCTCTTCAAATACTCTATGTGAGAAGGAAGGACACGAATAAGAAGCAGATACATGATAGATGATTGGCTTATGAAAATAGATACTACATTTATTTATTTAAAGCTTTTATTTATTTGTTTAGAGAGGAAGCATGTGTGCATGGAGGGGAGGGGCAGATAAAGAGAGACAGAGGGAGAAAGAATCTCAAGCAGACTCCACACCAAGCACAGGGCCCATCACGAGGTTTGAGCTTATGATCTCAGGATCATAACCCCAGAAATGAAGAGTGAGACACTCAACCAACTGAGCCACCCAAGTCCCCCAATACTATACTTAACGTAAGTGCAGACTTCTAATAACAAGGAGAGTATAACTAAATGATTCCACTTATATAATATGCAAAACACACAAAACCAATCCGTGGAGTTATAGAGTACATTCGGGGGTAGTAAAACTATAAAGGAAAGAAAGAAGTGTGTGCCATAAAAATCAGACTGGTTACCTTCAGTTAAGGAGAAACTGGGTAGTGATGAGACAGGGCACAAAGAGGTCTTCTTGTTCTGTTTCTTTACCTGGGTAATTGTTAAAAAGATTCCTTCTGTGATAATTCACTGAACTTTATATTTCTGCTTTGTCTTCTTTTCTATATGTGTATTATACTTCCTGAAAGGAATATACTGGGGTACCTGGGTGACTCAGTCATTTAAGCATCTGCCTTCAACTCTGGTCATGATATCAGGGTTCTGGGATGGAGCCCTGCCTTGATCTCCCTGTTCAGTGGGGAGTTTGTTTCTCTCTCTCCTACTCCTCTTCCCCCTGTTCATGTTCTCTCTCATTCAAGCTCTTTCTCTCTCTCTCAAATAGATAAAATCTTTTTTAAGTTTATATATACAATTATATACATCTATATATACAGAGAGAGAGAGACAACCAAGATGAAAATAAAAACAAAGACTTGCATAACAGAACAAGTTCTACTAGAATTTTTTTTAAATTTTTATTTATTTATTTATTTATTTATTTGACAGAGAGAGAGAGAGAGAGAGATCACAAGGAGGCAGAGAGAGGGAAGCAGACTTCCTGCTGAACAGAGAGCCCGATGCAGGGCTCAATCCCAGGGACCTCGAGATCATGACCTGAGCCAAAGGTAGAGGCTTAACCCACTGAGCCACCCAGCCACCCCCTTTTTAAAAAAAAAAAAAATGATGTATTTATTTGACAGAGAGAGATCACAAGTAGGCAGGCAGAGAGAGAGGAGGAAGCAGGTTCCCTACTGAGCAGAGAGCCTGATGTGACACTCAATCCCAGGACCCTGAGACTATGACCTGAGCCGAAGGCAGAGGCCCACTGAATCACCCAGGCATCCCTCCACTAGGATTTCTAAAATCTAAAAAAAAATAAATAAAAATAAGAAGAGGGTTGATTATTGAAAAAGACAATGTCTAAATTCTGGACATTAAGAAGGTTGGAGGAATAAGCAGGAATGAAATGGATATTATCATTTCACAGAGCTAACTAAATCAATAGTCATCAAAATAGGAAGTATATACACAGTCGTGCATAATCCCTCTTATGACTGTTTTTACTGAGGGTCTATGTGGCAAGCAGTGTTCTGGGAGCCAGAGACACATCAGGGGAGCCGTGAACAAAACACAGAAGGTCTGTTTTCTCATGAAGCTTGCATTCTGGAGTGAAGAGTAAAAGGGAGGAAGAAAGTCGTGATAGAGAAGTAGATAGAGCATTCTAGAAGGAAGGGACAGCTCATGTAGGTCCTCAGGAGTGGAAAAAGTTTGGTATATTTGAAAGACTGAAGGGCCCCTGTCCCTGGAATTCTCCAAGGGAAAGGACAGGAGGGGGGGGGGGGGGGGGGGGGGGGGGGGGGGGGGGGGGCAGATCCATGGCCTCAGGGCAGGCAGGGAGAGGCCATACGTAGATTGGGGGCTTGGGGATGGTGCTTGGATTTTGGTGTGATGGATTTTAAACAGGAGATGAACACAATTGGTTTACACTTTCAAAAGGCCATTTCTGATGACTTCATGAGCAACAGCTTTTCTGGAGGGAAGAGGCAACACTCCGGCGACCGTTGCCTTTGTGGGAGAGATAGAGTGGCAGTTCAGTGGCATCGCTGCTGGTATCACAAAGAGCGGACGGATTCAGGTCAGGCTGTAGATGGAGAGTCAGCAGGACGGGCTCACGGATCAATGAGGGAGGGAAGGAAATAGAATCACCTGCTCAGGTGGTGGCTGGCGTCAAGGGTGGCGGTTGGCAGTGCTGACCTGGGGAAGCTGACATAAAGCAGGGCTGGAGATAGAAGAAACCACAGTGTTCCATTCCAGCCCCAAGGAGGTGGGTGTCAGTTGGACACGCATGTGAAGAGGTCGCATAGGCATTGCCGATGGACCTGGACTATGCTACGGAGAGGTCTAAAATCTCAGAATGAGATGTGGTCACTTAAGCGCAGGGTACAGACAAGGGACAGACTCAACTACACAGAACTGATGGTTACTAGAAGGGAGGGGCTGGGGACTAAGCAGTACACCTGTCGGGAGGAGCCATCGGGTGATGCATGGAAGTGTGCAATCACTCTTCTCTACCCCAAAACTAATATCACACTCTATGGGAACTAACTGGAATTTAAATAAAAAGCTTAAAAAAAAAAAGAATATTGTATAGAAAAAAGATGTCCCAGGATGAAGTTCGACAGTGCTGCAATACTTAGACGTTGAACAGAGGAGAAGCAGCTAATCAAGCAAGACTAAGGAAAAGCAGGTCCAAACTCTGAAGCATTAAGGAACACTCTGAAAATTAACCCTTTGTTCCCCGGCCTAATGGGCTAAGAGGCATCTCCTGAGGGTCCTCTCCAGTGACTGAGGGGATTGGTGGCCCATTGGAAATCCGTCTATAGCCCCCCACTGCGCCTCAGCATGTTGTGTTCTAGGATATGACCGTGGGAATGAAAGGCCAAGAGTAATCACATTGAGTACTTGGTTCACAGTAAATTCAGGTTTTTTGAGCACAAAGTTCATAATAATATATCCCCCAAAGACATCTAATCAGGATGTTTTCAAAGACCCTTCTTCTAAGCCTCAGCCATCAATATTTAGTCTCACAACATCTGCAAACAGACATTTTTTTTTAAAATTCTTTGTGGCAAAGGTGTGCATAGAAATTTTACTTTCCTTCAAGACCTAGAAAAATGTATACATACACTCTAGACATGTGTGTCGAATTAATGATTATGTTGAGCACTCCAAAATATAAAATAACTAGCTGTGTCTAGAGAAAACTCTTTGGACAGAGAACTATCCATGCTACAAAAATAAAGAATGTTAAAATTATTTAGAGGCACATCAAAAACTCCCATGTGTTTCGGTGATAATACATGATTAGGAAAACTATGAAATCTAATGTTGAGTTTAATGAATATTGCAAAATTCAACTTGATTCTTTTCTGATACTTACTAAAGATTTAGGAACTTTCTTTCTTTCTTAGAATTATTTTTTCAGATTTTATTTATCTGAGAGAAAGAGAGAGAGAGAGAGAGAGAGCGAGCGAGCATGCACGCATGATGGGGAAGGGGCAGAGGCAGAGGGAAAGAGAGAAGCAGGCTCCTTCCTGAGCAGGGAACCCAAAGCGGGGCTCGATCCCAGGACCCTGAGATCATGACCTGAGCCGAAGGCAGACGCTTAACCAACTGAGCCACCCAGGTGTCCCGATTAAGGAACTTTTACTTCTTGCTCTGAACAACTGAGTTTCCTCTTTAATATCAAACCTCTTGGGACACCTGTAGCAAGCCACCTTCCAGGCTTAGTGACTCTGGACTCTCTCATGACAGTCTCTCTGTCTGCAGTCTTTACACAGAAAGGCACTTTATCTTCTTACATCCTAATGTCCAGGCAGCAACAGAGTGACCTCCCTACTCTGCCAGCTTCCCATAGGAACCCATTTCAAGCCCAACCTTAAGAAAAACCTCCAATGATAAGAAAAACGAAGGCCCTTTTCCCTACCTCTGACTCCTGGTAGCTTTGCTAACTAAAACCAACATCACTCATAAAAGGGCCTGCATCCCTACGAATCCCCCAAATCTGAATATCATCATTATTGTGTCATTGACAGCAAAATCAGACCTACGTATCACAGTTTGATCTCATTTAACTATTTACAGAAAAGCATGATGACAAGCGATTTGTGGACTTTCTTTCCTATTAAACAATACATGTATTTTTTAAACAATAAATCAAGCTTCTTAGTGTGCAAAAAATTGAAACAAAATACTCTTCAGCATTTGCCTGCACTGCACATTTGCATTGTCAAACAACTTCCCCCTTGGCTGGGATCCCTAATTACCTTTATTTTCCTTCTGCTCTGTCACAGAGATAAATGACCGTATTTATTTGATTTAGTTGAGGGCACAGTGTCCCACAGAGCATTTTTACAGATGTCCGTTGCCAGAAAAAATTTAAAACAGGTTTACTGGGGCCACTGGTTCTAAAATATTCACAGGAGCTACGTAACTTTTGGATATTTTCCTCTCCACGTTGTGGAAGAAACAGGAAGTGAAGGAAAGTGTCCTCAAAGGAGTGGTGTCAACATACTCTTGGTCATCTCTTTTCTTTTTTTAAAATTCTTTCAGTCTGTTAATCCCTGTTTTTCACTTTCTTGTGCGAGATACTTCTGAGAAAAACCCAAGTGTACCATGTTCAAGATGGATTATTGAAAGAAAGAAAGAGCGAGCTTTATACAACAACCAAAGCTGTTCTACGTGAGACAACACTGAATTTTTGTGGTATTTCGTGCCACCAAAGTCAACTAGCAATCTCCAGGTTAGAAAGCCCTTTTGGAAGTGGTTTGGGCTTCATGGACAGAGATGAAAAATAGTCAAATGGGAATCTATGATAATGTGCTGGGAACACAGGGCTGAGTTTGGATGGGAAATGTTACAAGATGGCAGCCAATGAGGTGACAAGGTGACTATAAAAACCCAACACAAAATCACCAACATGAAAAGTGTTTATTTTGCCATCCTAGCAATATTCCACAAACCAAGCATATATTTCAACACGAGGACATGGATTCTGGCCCTGAGTCACCGGGCTGTGGGGCAAGAATCATCTCTGGAAGATGCTGGCCAGCTGGAAGAGCTCTCCTAGCTCCTCAAACAGAGGTGCCACAGTTCCACTTAAACCCTCATCTAGTGAAACAGCAAAGATCTCTCATGCCTATTTCTAAATGCACATTTTTAATATGCAGTATAATGCTACTCTTTAACAAACTCTTTACTCCCTGCTTCTCTGATGAAGCTTCCCGTGGTCTTGAAAGGGGTTGTTAACCCAAGAATGGATCACACTCATTCTGCATGAGTAAGTTGAGAAACACTCCATTAGGCCTTCCAGTATTTAACAGAAAGAGCCGTCTCTCACCTCTGAGGAGATGAGCCAGTTGCTCGGTGATGAGCTCAGGAGCCTCCTGGAGGATCTCTTTCACCACAAGGGAAGAGGAAGACTCTTGGAACTCAAGGCCGCCATCACTCTGCTCCACCTGATTAATGACTTTGACAACCGCTGATTCTAAGGTTTTGTCCTCACTGTAAAGCAAATGGAGGAGAGAAACACAAAGAGATATGGCACACTTTCTGGAAGTATGTAATCTCTACTCCCACACAAATGACTTCCTCTCAAGAGCCTAAAATCTGAGTAAGCTCACATGACTTGGAAGACAGGACCCTTATTCTATGTGCCTTCACATTCCATTTCAGTGAATTCACTCCCCAAGAGTCTCAGTAGGTAGCCCCCCCCCACACCTCAGCGCTTCTATCTTGTTTTGCTATTGGTAAATGATAATAATAATAGCAATAACTAATAATAGCTAACATTTACTAGGCTTCCATTACTGGCCAGACACTATTATCAGACCAGATGGAATATCACTACATCTTACACTATAAAATGACCCTATGAAATGGGTTCTAGTAATACTCCCATTTTAAAAATAGGGAAATGGAAGCACAAAGAGGCTAAGAAATTTGTTCAAGGTTACAAAACTTGTAAGCAGACTAGCTTGTGTTTAAACTCTGATAATCTGGTTCCAGAACTTGCACATGCAGTCCCAGTGGTGGAGAAAAGCTATACGGGCTGACTTATTTCCACGGTCATCTTTTACATGAGATAAGGTTGCTTTATCAAAGGCCTCAAGAAAGATGGGAATAAGACTGATGTTGGTGTTCCCATCTCCCAGAAACCAGAAACAAATGAGTGGCAACAAAAGACACAAAGATCTCTATTTATTTTTGGAAAGCATTCTGTTTCATAAACAGTCCTAAAGCTGGAGTTCCCAGCACCAGTCCCAATACCAGCTAAAGTTTTTCAGTTTAGCTGGGAACAAAACTCTTCCAAGGATTCTGACTGACACACATGTTGCATAGTTCACTCCTTGGCTTCGTGCATTACTTGCATTAGTTGGTTTGAAAAAATTAGCACATACATTTAGTCAAGTAGGCAATCACCCTGAGCACCAATAATTGAAGTCAGTCAAATAAACTCCCAGTAACTCTCAGCCAGTTGTCAACAACTGATTAATAAATACTCAAAAGAATTTATATTTCAAACAGCATGGGGATAAAAATAGCCCCATGTAGGCAGACTGTTTCCAAAACTCTTTATAACAAATGATTGGCATTACCATGTATGAGTACCTGAATACACTTCCTACAATACTTGAATACACTTTCTATCAAGGGTTAAATAAAGATTAGATAATTGTACAAGTTCTTCTTCCATGTGTACTCACATCGATACCCCTGTGAATGTCCTAAACTATTAGCAAATTGGCAACGTATGCAAGAAAGCTATTGTCTCAAACTCAAGGTGTTTCACTGGTAACTCTTCATTTGGTAGTACCACCGAGCTTCTCAAAAGAGCATCTTTGTGTTGGGTTGGGAAGTCCTTGCAGGCAGACAATTGGGCTCATTCCTCTTTATGTACATGTACATTCCTGCACCAACTGGCACTTACTGAAGGAGGCAGAAGACCCAAGTTTAACCCAAACTATTCCGGTAACTGCATGTGGTACCTCAGACAAGTCATTTGCAACAGTGGGGTTTCGATTTCTTGTTCATAAAATAACGAATTCAAGCTACATGAACTTCAGAAATCCATCCTGCTCTTATAGTATTAAATGCTATGAATGAATGAGCCGATGATCAGATGACTTTCATAGATGATGCATGTGATATTTTTTCACCCCTGAGATATCTTTCTTAAGAACCTTTCAGTTTTACTTCGTGTTTAATTTCAGTTTTCATTACATATTTACAGCATCAATATTCAGGGCTGTTTGGTTGTTATAATACACCATCTGAAATAGTTCAAAATGAGAATCTTGGTCACTGCTACAAAAACTTTCCACTCAAAGGTGTCATATTTGAAATGCAAAAGTCAAAAGGGAGCACTGAGATGACCCACGCTTTGCCAGAAGAGAAGAAAAAATATCCTTTTCCCTCCAATGCCCTCTGCCTTTAATGCAATCTCCCTCGGGTCACAAAAATCCTTTCTCCATCAAGGCCTTGGTTCAAGGATCAAACCTCCGTGCAGACCCTTACCTGGCCAGCACGTTGCTGCCAACGAGTGTTAGAGATAACTTCCCTTCATCATTGAGCTGATGCAGGTTAATTTCGTCTCGGAATATGTGGAATGATTCAGAGATATTCAGCTCTTCTAAAATAAACCTTGTCTCAGTGAAGTAATTGAATTCGGTTCTTGGTATGTTCAGCACCGGCAAACAGAGAACCCCAGGTGGACTGACCTGCGGAGAACAGAGTTGACTGATTCACCGCCAGCAGCAGGAGGAGAGAGCACAACTCCATTTGCTTCAAGCCTGAGGGCGACCGTAAAGGGAACAAACATCTTTGGGCTTCACTCACCCGTATGACTTGCAGAATCAGCTTCTCTAGTACCCAGTTAGCAGAGCATTAGCTACAGGTAAATGGTCCCTAATATTTTTTAACCTCTTGTTATTCTTTTATGTCCTATTTCAACCCCTTCACAATTAAAACACACACACACACACACACACACACACACACACACACACACACTTCTCCTTTTCAGGGGAAACAAATTCATATGTTTTTATGAAATGGGCAGAAAACTGGAATGATCTCAGCAGGGCAGATGAAGACTGTGGTGACACACAAGGGCAGCTATGTCCCATCTTTATGGGATGCCTGCCATTCAGCTCTAGCTGGCAGTTCACACACAAAAATTGCAAGTCCAGGATAGGTGAACTTTTCAATCACTCAAGAAAAGCTGGAAATCTAGATTTGGGGCTGTTATCCTGATGTGTGTTACCATTTATTTTTCTAAACTGGAAATACTGGGTAGGTTAACAAAAACTCTTTTATGAGTGAGATTTGGCCCACAAACTACCAGATTGTGATCTCAACCCATTTCTTATTTTTTAAATCATATTAATAACAAATCTCTTATTAAAAAATTATGGTAAGAAGGGGAAATAGGTGAGGGGTGGGAGTCGGAGAATTTTAGGTTCACACTGACACACTTACTTTTCTATAGGAATTTTTTTAAAAAAATAAAGGTGCTTTTAAAAATTACTATGAGTGCACAGTGATAAACCCCAGATGTCTCTGAGAGAAGGGGGGGTTTGGTAACACTGAATTTTTCATAAAGTAAATGGACTTTGTTCTCACATCATCACTAGCTCTATCAAAGCATAGTGCTTATTCTATCATTTTAATACATTTTTCGTCCATCTCCCTCCTAGCATTAAGAAAGCAGGGATTTGGGGCACCTGGGAGTTCAGTCGGTTATGTGTCTGTCTTCAGCTCAGGTCAGGATCTGGAGTCCTGGGATGTCACCCTGCTTGGGGCTCCCTGCTCAGCAGGGAGTCTGGTTCTCCCTCTCTCTCTGCCCCTCACCCCTGCTCATGCTCTCTTCTCTCTCTCCTTCTCTCCCTCTCTCTCTCAAATAAGTAAATAAATAAAGTCTTAAAAAAATAAAAACGAGGCAGGGATTTTTGTCTTCTTGGTTCAGTTCTATTTCCTCGTGCATAAAACAGTCTGGCACATAGTAAGCGTTTAATACATATTTGTTGAGTGAAATAAAGAAATCACCCACTTCTATAGCATACAAAGCACAAGGCCATTCCAGCAAAGTGACTTTTCTCTTACCTGTCAGGCTAATCCTGAATCACAGCTGTGCAATAATCATTAGGAATTGAAGTATGATAAGTTACTTTCCTTAATTAATTGAGTTGTATCAAACTCCTGATATTGAAACTTGAGTCAAGTGCATGTGGCCTGAGGCCATGGTGGGGCAGCACCTATTTTGAGGTTAGGATCAGAACTAGGTTCTAGCCTCAGCCTCTGCTGTGTGACTTGGAGAAAGCCATTTTCCTTTCGGAAACTCAGTTTAACCCATCTGTGGAATGGGGCTTCCCTACCAGAGTGAAAAGCTTTTAAATGGAGCCATACATGGAAAGTTGCACAGTTCTACATTGATTCTATGTGTTAATACTCTCAGAGGAAGTCACCACGTTCTTGGAGAAAAATTCAAATGGGGATGCAGACCTCTGGTCAGGGGCAGGACCCAGTGAACTAAGAGGAATGCCTAGAAATAGGGCAAATGCCAGCAAGTGACAATTCAATAATTCCATATTTGTCCCCATGCTGAGTGGAGAGCCTTAGAAGAAGAGAAGAGATCACACATCTCTTTATCCATTTCATCTATCACAACTACTTTCCCATTCCTCTGGGCTCATGTTATATTCAAGACATTGCAGTAGGTGGTGGTGGTGTTATTTATAATTTCCTTAAGAGTCCATGCCACCATCCGTCTAAAAACCAGTCTGGTTCAGTTAACTCTATGTTCTTGGGACAGGCAACATTTTTTTTTCCCCCCTAGGAGTCCAAGAGTCCAGCTAATAGGATTAAGCATTTTTTTTTAAGATTTTATTTATTTATTTGACAGAGACAGATCACAAGTAGGCAGAGAGGCAGGCAGAGAGAGGAGGAAGCAGGCTCCCCGCTGAGCAGAGAACATAATGTGGAGCTTGATCCCAGGACCCTGAGATCATGACCCAAGCTGAAGGCAGAGGCTTAACCCACTGAGCCACCCAAGCGCCCCAGGATTAAGCATTTAAATGCATGTCTTGACATAGGCACCTTTATCTCCTTATGCCAATTAGTCTCCCTCATAAATTTCAACAAATTTTAAGACAAATTGGACAATGAAGTCTGTATGTAGAGATCAGAATATTTTACCTGGCATTTTTGTCAGCTGCTGCCCTAAGCCATTCTTGCCACCCACAGCTCATTCTGGAAGACTGGGTTTCATAGGAATTTAAATCACTCTAGATCAGCTATGCACACTCTCAGAGCCAAGGATCCAAACAAAATTGGAATAAAACAAATCAGACTGTGGAAAATTAAAAATTCTGTGAAATTGGAAATAGCACCAAGACACTCATAATGTGTGTTTTTAGAGTTTGAGGTGATTCATTATCATGGGCTGATGAATTTGATGAAATTGAAATTTTAAACAATTTGTTAAAAGGTCTTTCCACCTCTGTAGGGACATTATAGACTTCACAGAGTACAAAGACTCTCACTCAAGGGAGATTATCGCAAACGGAGAATGACCTTGCTGCACAAGTCAGGGCTAAAAGGCAAGAACAGAATATAGATGTGACATGTGATACCTCTGTCACTGAAAGTTCCAGCCAACATGCTCTGTCTCTCATGTAATGTTCACGCACCTATTTTTCTATTCCCAACAGTAAGGCTAACCAATAAGGATGATAAAGGAAAACAAGAAATTCTGACCCTTACTCTTGTTAGCTCCCTGAATTCTCATAAAAGTAAACAACTATCATACATTTTTTAAAAATTTTTATTTGAAACCATTGATCTTACTGAAATAATGTTTCATGAAGAAAGTAAATAAAAAATAACTAGACAATGCCTGACGTATAGTAGATGACCAACACATAAGTGTTGTTTAATAGATTATAACACATTATTCTCTGCAACACTAAACCAGAACATGAAAATTTAAGGGAACAGGTTCTTCGCTTTTCCAGAAAATGTTTGTTCTTATGAGTCCCATCATAATTCAAATACAAGAAGCATAATCTTATTTCCGCTCACCTTGTCTAGAAAGTAAGCATATGTGAAGGCAGAAATGAGAGAATCCAAGTCACATGATTTATGTCCAATAACCACATGGACCTTCTCCAAGCGTTTGCTCCGATTCTGAAACAAATTCAAACAAAACGTCAGAATTTAATGTGCAACAGATCAATATAAAAAAGACATTTTTCAATATTTTTCCAAACGTATTCCTCAGCGATAATCACACACAATTGCAGGAATTTATTAATTCATCATGAAGTTTTAGATGAGGACACAAACTTGCAGAACATGTTCAACATTCAGAAAGGCCCAAATTCTAGTGCATTGTCAGGAACAGAAAATGGTGGGTTCACAACCTCGGGAGGTTCCCTAGGTGACATCTGCAAGTGACCTCCACATGCAGAGGACAGGGCGAGACCAAAGAAAGAGGCAGAACCCTCCAGATGGGTAGGTGGTAGTTTAATAAACAAGCCTACTTACAAGGCTTGTCTTGGATGCTTGCAAGATAGGTAGATCTTCACACCAACCTGCCAGAATCTTAAAAATTTATACAGGGGACTTCACTGGGCTCAGTCACGTGTGGTCTCAAAATCACATTACTCTGTCAAGGCTGCATCCTTGGAACAGCTCCCACTGTGGGAATGGTGGACAAAGTGCATATTCCAAGGACGAGGATGAAAAGCCTCCAATTACCTGAGTCTAGCTCATGAGCCAGCCATTAGTCATGTCCTCTAGATGATCTTTTCCAACAAAAATGTGGTCTTGTTAAGATTATTACAGTCTAACTTGATATGAATTGTGTCTCTGAGTCATAATGTTTTAGTAGAAGATTATTTTGGTCCAAAGGGAAGATCCACAGTATCGTGGTCCCTCTTTATCTGCAGGAGACACATTCCAAGACCCCCAGGGGATGCTCAAAACTGCTGATAATACTGAATCCTATACTCTGTCTTTTCTTATACATACACACCTATGTACGTGTAAGCTATGTAAAGCTTCTAAGCGAGGCAGGGTAAGAGATTAACAATAACTAATAGTAAAATAAAACAATTAGAACAATATACTGTAATAAAAGTTACATGAATGTGGTCTCTCTCTCTCTCAAAATATCTTATTATACTGTACTCAACCTTCTTGTGATGACCTATGTAAAGCTTCTAAGTGAGGCAGGGTAAGAGATTAACAATAACTAATAGTAAAATAGAACAATTAGAGCAATATACTGTAATAAAAGTTACATGAATGTGGTCTCTCTCTCTCAAAATATCTTATTATACTGTACTCAACCTTCTTGTGATGACCT
>NC_081565.1:74421862-74569863 GCF_022355385.1 Mustela nigripes | reverse complement strand
GAGATAATGAAACTCCTAGGTGATAAGATGAAGAGAGGTGAATGACACAGGCGCTGTGACGTAGTGTTAGGTTACCAACGACCTTCTGACAATGTGTCAGGGGAGGATCAACTCCTTTCAGACCACAGTTGACTGTGGGTAATGAAAACTATGGGAAACGAAACCATGGATAGGGCAGAACTACTGTATTCTATGCCATGTCCTTATATAAGATATTCTTTTTAAGATTTTATTTTGAGAGTGAGAGAGAAAGAGAGCATGTACAAGTGTGGGGAGGAGCAGAGGGTGAGGGAGAGAGAGACTCTCAAGCGAACTCTGTGTTGAGCAGGGAGCCCAACGCAGGGTTCGAGCCCATGACCCTGAGATTCATGACATGAGCTAAAATCAAGAGTCAGACCAACCAACTGAGCCACTAAAGTGCACCTAAGTTGTTCTTAATTTGAGAGATGGAGTGACTTTTTTCAATTGTCCTTGGCATGCAACACACACTTGGAAATGATTTCTTTTTCATGCCACATTTTGGTAACAGGTTATGTTCTCTCTGCATTGTATTCTGTAGTTTAGCAAATGAAAGCAGTAACATTTTTTCCTCCCCCCAGGAAAGGGATATGATTAGTATTATTGCTCTAAAAATACAATCAGTTGTGATTAAAAGTGTAAACAGTCACCTCTATGGAAGAGAAGACATACTGTTTTCTTTTTCTTTTTTTTAATTAACATATAATGTATTATTAGCCCCGGGGTACAGGTCTGTGAATCACCAGGTTTACACACTTCACAACACTCACCAAGACATACTGTTTTCCTTCCAGGTTAACTTCAATAGTTACTTAAAATTCCTTTCTAGAAGGCTGAACTCTTTGTGAAATACCGTGTTGGAAATGCCAAAGAAGCGCTTGCTTCTAGAAAGTTCCACAGCAATGCTGTCCGATAGTGATAACTGCAACCTAAATTAACTTCTTTATAGTATGTCAGAGATGGCACATAGGTGTCCTTTCTCTACTTTTCACCCTTTGTTTCAACTTCTCTTTTTAGGACTGACCAGAAAGCCTAGTCAATTGCAGTATCACTCAAAGAGGCTATAAAAAAAATTACACTGTTCATGACTATTCCAAAAAGAAACTTTTTCTACACAAAAAAAGACAAAGCATTATTTAGCAATCTCCTAGGTATTTTACAAATAGATCTATGAAGTTGTTATTGTTAGTATGGGACTACTGATGTCAGAGTCGGAAACAAATTTTTAAACAACCAGGCTATGGCCCAAGAAACACAATAAAGTAAATCTTGAAGGAAATTAAAGAGTCTATCAACACAGAGAGTCAGAGCAGGATCGATATTGCAGATGAGTCATCTAATATGTGCTATTGCTAAATTAAAATAAACATGTGTTTTTTCAAATATATTGAGATACTGATCTTTAGTAAAAAAAAAAAAAATGACTAGAACATAGGACATAAACTCTCTGAATGTAATTACAACTCCCTCCCCTTCATCACCACCAACTTTAACCCCACTTCCTTCCTCTCCCAGCTTCCTCCACTTAACTTCATAAATGTATATAGCTGGCTCACTTATAGCCTTGGGGGTTCTAGCCTAGGCCCAGTTCTCATCTGAAAGCCAGACTGCCTCCCCTGTGCAAGACTGTCAGATATTCTAGAGGCACCTAAAGAAATTTAAGTAAATGGAATTATACTCTATTACAACACAAACAAATGCATTAGGAAATCTTATTACCGTAGAAAGCTGTTCTTCCGAGAAGTTTGAAGGTCTAAGTAGACATTACCTCATTTCTCCTCTCAGAACTTGTAAGGCAGACAGTAAGATTAACAATATATTTTACAGGTCAGTGGAGTCTGTGATGGGTCAGGATTATCCCTAGACCCCATGATCCAGTACAGGGAGCCCTCTCCCTTGCCCTCCACCAACCACTCCACAATGCCATAATGACGTCAGCATCTACAAAATGAGTGAGCATGGGGTTGAGGAAGAAAAGCGAACATTAAATATGCATTCTAAATATAGTGAGGCTTCAGACATTTATAACATCAAGATTACCCCAAGGCTGACTTATCTGTTTTCTTATCTAAGTTTGAAACTTCCTGGGCACAGCTGTTCATTCGATACTCAACTTTCATGAAAGACATGGGGAAAATAAGAAGACTTGTGTGTCAATTCACTTCCAAGTCTAAGCCAATTATTACTTAAAAAAAAAAAAGGAGAAGCAAACTAAGATTGTGAACTCAAAGCATGGTAGACCAATTCTCATAACTCAGGAATTTTCCAAAACTGTGATTTATTCATTCTTGTTCATTTAAAGAGAAAATAGTATTTAGCATCTTACTGGTCAGATTATAGAATGTCCCAGTACAAAATCTTGAGGGTTCTCTTCTCATGGTGCTACATGCCTCTCTCCTAAGACTCTCCTGCTTCTCTGATCTCCCTTCTTCCCACACATCAACCTCCCTCATACTCGTGGCCTCTTTGAGTGCCATTTGCTCCCGTCTGCTATCTATACTCCATGACCCAGGACCCAGGCTCCAGCTCTATCTTTACCCCACCACCCACCTTCACCAAAATGTGCCATGCTGGTGCCCACACTCTCAGGGACTGATTGGCTTCTCTGTAAGCAATTCCACACTTTCATTTTAAAGAGACCTTCCAGGGATTCTGACACAGTCCCAAAAGTTGGCTGAAAATACTGGACCAGACAAGAGACATCACACCCAGAGGTAACTTTGATGCCTGCCACTGAGCCTTAAGAATGAGAGGCTCAGGGGCACCTGGGTGGCTCAGTTGTTTGGGCTTCTGACTCTTGATTTTGGCTCAGTTCATGATCTCAGGGTCCTGGGATCAGCTCCACTTTGCTCAGTATTGAGTCTGCTTGGGATTCTCCTCATTCCCTCTGCCCTCCCCCTGCTCGTGCTATCACTCTCTAAATAAAATCTTTAAAAAAGGTGACAGCCTTGGGGCACCTGGGTGGCTCAGTGGGTTAAAGCCTCTGCCTTCAGCTCAGTAATATTCCGTGATCCCAGGGTTTTGGGATTGAGCCCCACATCGGGCTCTCTGCTCAGCGGGGAGCCTGCTTCCCCCCCCACCCCACCTGCCTCTCTGCCTACTTGTGATCTCTGTCAAATAAATAAATAAAATCTTTAAAAAAAAAAAAAAAGGTGACAGCCTCAGCCTCAAAAAATCTCAGATGTTCCTAAGTGCCTGTACCCTACCAAAAACCACTAAGATATAATTAAAGTGAAGCAAAAGTTAGATATTATCACAACCATGTACCAAAATACTTTTTCCTGCTTCAAGGAATAGAACATGAAATTAGTTATGTAAACTCAAACCGTAGGTGAGCTCAAGGAATGGGTAGGATTTGGCTTCTCAGATTGGGGGTCAACAACCAGAGAATGCAGGCTCCACTTTCAAGCTTCCCACCACAGATGACCTTGGCTGTGTGAACCTAATGAGAACAGATGTCAAGTCCTGGCAATAAAGTCTAGGGGCAGATTTCAGGTGTGCCCAAATATGGTAACAGGGATCCCTATAATGTCTGGTCTACTCTGTGTCAGTGGTCCCATCTATAGGGGCAACAGTGAACCAGGTTCCTGGAACTGAGAAGGGACTCTTGACCACAGTGACACTCCCTGGATCTGTGCCTCTCCTAGCAGGTCTATGGACCCTTTCCTACTTCACATCTCCACATATTCATAGACTCGAAGATGTCCAATCTTCATATCTATGTCCCTTGACACAGTTCAAAGTGTGGTCTGAATTATTCACAAGTAGACAAATTATGTCCAAATAAAAGTGACAGTTTTATCAATTCAGTAATTATTGTCACTCAACTAATAAGAATCTATTTGTGCTATACAACAGTAAACTAAAGAGACAAAAATCCCAGCCCTCATGGCTCTTGCATTTGAGTTCAAGGAGATATGAAGAGCCAAATAATTAGTTAGTAAGTTGAGGGGTAGGGTTCACTGGGAATGAGGATTATTTGAGAAGGTGATGTTTAAAAAAGTTCTGAAGTGAAGAAGTAGGACCTAAGGATATCTCAGGCCAGTGGAATAGCCAGGGCAAGGGCCCTGAGGTGAGATTACATCCATCTTGTTCAACAAATATTTACTGCCTAGTGTATACATTTTCTAAATGTGACCTTGTAAACTTTTACCAGGAGTGAACGGATCTGGAAAGTAAGTACCCATTCCCTGTTATTGACACAAGCACACCAAGCATTAAGCAATGTCAGGAGACGGAAGATTCATCACTAATGCCTAAACCCAATGCTGCACAAGCCCAATACAGAATGGAATCCTGATAACAGGTAGAAATAGATACTGTACTGCTTTGTCATCTACACTTCCAAACAGATGGGCAGAATCTTTCCTTAATCAATGTATAAAAGAAGATATATTGCACATGCCAGTATCCCAGATCACAATTCTGATATGCTTTCAATGTGTAATTCTATACAACACGAAAATGAGACTTCTTAATGAAGTTTACTTATCTCTTCTAAAAAGCCAGCAAAATGCCTACGCATTCAGATACAACTGCCCATTAAAAGAAATTGCACTTGTCAGGCAAAAGCACTTTCAAATACACCCACGGAAAGCAGAATCGATCGGAAAGAGGGTTTCCAGGATCTTGTCAGAGGCCTAGGCCCCTCCATCAGTTTCCTCATAGTTATATCCTCTGAAAAACAAAACTTCTCCAACCTATAACTTGACACATCGAAAGTCCCATAATTAACATTTGGTCAACAGCTCTTATGATACAGTTATGACTTCTCATACCCATACTCCCCAAAACATTTTTCTTAAAAATACTATGAAAATATTTTCAAAAACAATGAACTGAAATGAATTTTGTTCTGAAAACATCACAGACAAAATCTTCAGTTATTAGGACCCTGTCTTTTCCTAACACCCTAAAGCAAGGCACGTTTCTTAGGCCTTCATCCTTAACCAACAAATGAAAAAGCAGGAGAAAATGAAGGTTCTTGATGTATTGGGTTATATCTCCAAAGAAACCCAGGCAAAGAGGAGAGTTGGAAGTTGAGCTAGTGCTTCCTTGACTACTTCTAATTCCAAGTCAATGAGGGGTTTTCCTTCCTGGAAGCTGGCTGTGGGTCGTCCAGAAAAGGGCCCCGGTTTTTCCCCAGGAGACCCCCATGCTCCTGAGGCTACCATGATTCTAAGTGAGAAGACAGAAGGTGAGTGGAAGGTGTCACACCTAACATGCAGCTCATGACCCCAAAAGTCCCCAACTCCACCCAAGTCACAGTCACCAGGAAATCCAGATAGGAGGGGATAAATGACCACAGGCAAGTGAGCAACAAGGACAAAGGCAATGCCCAGAGCAACTGGGTCCTCCAAAGGAACCAGGTCAACTCTGCCAGAAATACATAAGTCCCATCCCTTGTTCATTCGGTAAACAAACGAGGTGGTCTTGACATGGGCCTGGGTTTAAGATAATAGCCTCACCTCCTGAATGTCTCATAATCTCATTATTACCTGGAGAAAATTTGGGGCACAGAGGGAGAGAATGCCAGAGGGAGTAAAGGACATGGCATCAACCGGAAGTCATTAAAACAACAACAACTACAACAACAAAGAGGGAAATGCTTATCACTGTGCAGATCCCCAGAACACAGGGATATTTCCTGCTAATTGAAACCTTTACATTTTATTCTTTACTTTTGCTTATTTTTCCAGTAAGGAAAAAAAAAAAAAAAAAAAAGAACACATGAAATTATAAAAAGTTAGACACAACAAAAATTAATAAAACAAAGATAATTATTGTTAACAGCTCAATAATTATGGATTATTTCACACTATTAATTTATACAGATACATTAACACGTGTACTTTACAAAAATGGGGAGCTTCTATTCCCACTCCTTAGAGACTTCCTTTTTTTCCACTTAAAAGTCTGCTGGGACGCCTGGGTGGCTCAGTTGGTTGGACGACTGCCTTCGGCTCAGGTCATGATCCTGGAGTCCCGGGATCGAGTCCCGCATCGGGCTCCCAGCTGCATGGGGAGTCTGCTTCTCCCTCTGACCTTCTCCTCGCTCATGCTCTCTCTCACTGTCTCTCTCTCAAATAAATAAATAAAATCTTTAAAAAAAAAAAAAAAAGTCTGCTATGGACCATGCACCATGATCAAAACTATGAACCATCTTCATCCTTTTTAGTTCAAGGGTGGCAACTGAATGAACACATACGTGTGTATAAAATTTCTGGAATCACCATTAAGTGCCTTAAAAAAAGTCTCCATGATATCACCAAATAGGATAATCTATTTCACTGGCCACCCAGTCTAGTTTCATTCTAATGGTCATAATTAATTTCTTCGGAGAGCTGTACTTCAGGTCATGTCTAAAAGCAAAAACATCTACCAGAATCTGCAAATTCGGGACACAGACATTTTATATTAAATTTTCTCATAACTGTCCTAATTTACTTGGTGATGTACTAGATGAATATGAACCAAGGAATTAGGAAAAGGCAAAAAGCTTTCAATGATAAGACTCTAATGTCTCACTTACTGATAAAACTGAAACCGAATCCATTCAGATAAGTATATATTGCCTATAACCTCTCCCCTCACTGCCCTCCCAGCTGACCCCAATCATTTTCCCCTCAGGCTTCTCTTTATTAAGCTGGAGAATGCGCTCTCTTCCTAGCTCTCATTCGGGGACAAACAGGGGCTGCGAGTCAGTCTGAGCACACTCAGTCATCAGCAGCTCAGCTCCAATGCACCTGCACCCCCCTCTGTATTGTCAAAGGCAGAGGCCACTGTGGGTAGGCAGTGGGGGCACCCAAAAGCCAAACCCAGGTCTTGACTGACACCCTTCTTTCTCGGGTGGGCCATCTGGTTCCCGGTTCCTTTGGGATCAGACACCTTTTAGCTGGCTCTCTAGACACCTTCTCAGCTGAATCCATTCTTCTTCAACCTGTTTGTTGCCCATCTTGAAAACAGAGTGTTCTCAAAAGGAGTGACCTCATATATGGTTTATTTACTTCTTCCGGGTCAAAATAATGATGGGGGCTGGATTCGTGTTTGACTTACGGCATTTCATTTTTTATATTTTCCTTCAGGATTCTGACAATGTCCTCAAAGGACAGTTTTGGGGCGGCAGCACCATTATTTTTCCTCCACAGCTTCAACCATGAAAGGTCAAGAATGATCCCCTCTAAGTCCTTCCCTTTCCCAAAGAGCCCCTATAGAAATCACCCTACACAGCTTGCCTACATATTATCATTTTACAGACATTCCATTTTGGAGGGAAATGTGTCCATACATTTATTACCAACGGGATGGGACAGCTCCTCAATTTCCCCTTTAGGACCACCTCTTTCTAGCTTTAGTAGATGTCCTGTCCCAGAAGTTTGTACTTTATGGTTTTACTGGTCTCCAAATCTCTCAATTTTCCTCTTTTAAGACTCAAGAACTGTACTCTTTCTCATCTACCCATAGGAGCATGGGTCCATGAGCCTTTCCTTTAGCTCCTCTGATCTTCTGCTGTCTGTGCCCCATTACTGGATTTAGACCTTGTTATGGATGGAATTCTGTGCCCCCAAAATTCATACTTCAAAGCCTTAACTCCCAAGGCGATGGTATTTGGAGATGGGGATTTGGGGAAAAAATAATTTTAGATGAAGTCATGTGAATGGGGCCCTTGAGATGAAAGTTCTTGCTCCTCCCCATCTCTCTCCTTCTCTCTTGCTTAGTCACAGGGTGAGTAGGGCTACAAGCCAGGAAGAGGGCCCTTGCCAGAACTCAATGATGCTGGCACCCCGATTGTGGACTTGCAGCCTCCAGAACTGTGAGCAAAAATTTCTCTTGTTTAAGCCATTCAGTCTATAGTACTATTTGGTTATTTTATTGTGGCAGCCCAAGCAGACTCAGACAGACCTCCAGGTTGGAGTCATTCCAGAATTCAAAACCACCTAGCAGATAACTGAACTTTAGGGAAAACTTTGAAGAACTTCTTTTACTAAATGATTGCTATCAAAGCAATACAAGAGTTTTAAAGACCAAATGAAAAAGAACAGCCCTGATACACCATATATAGAAACCTAACCCATGTCACTGAAGGTTAATTTGTCCTGTCAAATTTATAGTTAATTCATACTATTAGAATAGTGTTAATTACTGTAGAAAATATATTCATTATAAAATATTTGGAAAATATAGAAACACAAATTCTCAAGACCCAAAGGAATCACATGAACAATCAGTGTACTCCGTCCAACCTTTTTCTGTACTTTAACAAGTGTTCTCTTTTGTAATACTTTGATCATATTACACATAGTATTTTATAACCGCTCTTTTTCAACAACATTTGAGTATTCTTCTAAAATTCTAAAATGTAAATGTTGGGATGGTCAGGGGTAACATGTGTTTGCTTTTCTAACCCCAGCCAGCCTATTGCTTTGTACACAGTGAGTGCTCACAACTATTGAAAACCTGAACGATGAAGGAATTATGGCATTTAGCAGCAGTATTCTTTCATAAGTATCACTATAATATAGTTAATCTTCTACTGTTGTATATTTAAATTATTTTAATTTTATATAAGATAAAATAAGAATGCAGGGAATATTTGGAAGATAATATTCTTGTGCTCATGCCTAGTTATTTCTTCAGGATAAACTCCTGAATTTTACATTTCTGTGCCAAAGAATGTAAGTGTTTCAATGCTACCAGGAAGGTTGTAGAAATTTACATTTTCACCTATAGAGATACCTGATTTTTAAGCCTTCGATTCTGCATTTAAGCATTAGCATGTTCACAAGTAAAATAGCATCTTAAAGTGAATTTGTATTTATTGTGATTATGAGTGTTCTACATCATTTTTTTTCATATAGACATTAAATGTTATTGTCTTCCTATGAGCTTTTTATTCTACTCTCATTGACAAACTATTAAAATATTATAAACATATTCGACTCTGGCAACATCAATTAGATATTACTTTGTCCTTTGGTTTGGGCATCTACGGAGCGGCACGTTGCATTAACGATGCAATAAGCATGCATTATTTTATATGGCTTCATTATTTCGAGCACTAAAGGATGACGCTATACTCTGTGCCATCTTTTCCTCAAGAAAGGAAAATGTGCTTTCTGAAAATGTTGCAATAATACAGGTCAGACTCCATCCTGGTCTCTTAGCTCTTGCCTGGAGTGTATTGCTTCTCTGTTTTGTCATTAGCCTTGGGTAAAAAGGCTAAGGCAACTTAAATTTAAATCTAAAGTGTTGAAAGTATCATTTGTTAGTATCTTTAGATGCAGTGAAATTTTGGTAGCGAAACAGTGCCCCCAAAATGATAAGACTAAGAGAGGAGATCCTGAAATTCTCATCTCAAGAAAAAAAAATTATAACTGCATGGTGATAGATGTTAACTAGACTTATGGTGGTGAGCATTTCACAACATATTCAAATATTGAATCATTATGTGGTACACCTGAAACTAACACAATATTTACATCAATATAACTCAATAATGTATATATATACAACATATAATTCAGTTAGTTCAATTTTGTATTAGAAAAGAATAATAGGGTGCCTGGGTGGCTCAGTGGGTTAAAGCCTCTGCCCTGGCCTCTGCCCAGTGTCCTGGGATCGAGCCCCACATCGGCCTTTCCGCTCAGCAGGAGCCTGCTTCACCCTCTCTCTCTGTCTGCCTCTCTGCCTACTTGTGATCTCTGTCAAATAAACAAATAAAAAATCTTAAATTAAAAAAAAGAATAAAAGATAAGCAATAGAGCAGGAGATATATGCATAATATTTGTAAATTCTTGCCATTAGAAAGGTAGTGTTCCTAACATACAGAGTTCCCACACATTGATTTATAAAAAGACAAACCAATGGGATGATCAATAAAAGATGTAAATGGGCAATTAACAAAAGAAATGAATAGATGAAGACAAAGTCAACCTCACTAGTGGTCATGAAGAGGAAATCAGACCAACAAGAAAATGTCGTGGTTTTTTTTTTTTACTATCAGATTGGCAAGGAATTAAGAGTGTTAACATCCACTGCTGGTCAGAGAGTGCACAGCAGTTAGGAATACTACAACCAAAATGGGAATAATTTGACAGTATCCATTAAAATGCAGAATGTTCAATTTTTTTGATCCAACTTTTAATTTTTTTTTTAGGGATCGACTCTAGAGAAACAAACTCACCAATGATTATGGATATTTTTAAATTCCTTATTATTTAAAATCCCTTGCTAAATAGGGATATTTAACAAAATCCCAAAGAATGTTTGTTAAAGCAGTATTTGTAATGGAGAAAAAGAAAACAAAATAAGAAATGACCTCCATGTATAACAGTTGTTGGGTTTATGGAATATCCATAAAGCAGAAACTAAGCAGCTACTACTAAACAAGTAAGTCAGATCAATATCTAATAACCTGCAAAGATGTATTCCAATGTTCTTCCACTTCATCCCATGGCTGCTTCTTCCTGCCTGGATCCTGCCTCTCGGAAGAAAAGCAGGATGTGGTTTCCACTTCGGTAACGCTGCTGTCTTGCTGACTGCACCAGGATCACTTACTAAAACATTCCCGAAATGTAAATGTCTGGGCCCCACCCCTGACATTTAGATTCATAGGTTGGCAGGAGAGTCTAATACTGTGGTTTGGGCTTTAAAGAAGACCCAGGATGAGCTCCCACGGACCACGCGGTTTCTGTCAACTACAGAATGTAGTGCATTTGGGTTTTTTTGTTTTTTTTTGTTTTTTTTTTTCAATTTATTTATCTTCAGAAAAACAGTATTCATTATTTTTTCACCACACCCAGTGCTCCATGCAATCCGTGCCCTCTATAATACCCACTACCTGGTACCCCAACCTCCCAACCCCCGTCACTTCAAACCCCTCAGATTGCTTTTCAGAGTCACCTCCCCTTCCAATTTACCCCAACTCCCTTCTCCTCTCTAACACCCCTTGTCCTCCATGCTATTTGTTATGCTCCACAAATAAGTGAAACCATATGATGCTTGACTTATTTCACTCAGCATAATCTCTTCCAGTCCCGTCCATGTTGCTACAAAAGTTGGGTATTCATCCTTTCTGATGGAGGCATAATACTCCATAGTATATATGGACCACATCTTCCTTATCCATTCATCCGTTGAAGGCCATCTTGGTTCTTTCCATAGTCTGGTGACCATGGCCATTGCTGCTATAAACACTGGGGTACAGATGGCCCTTCTTTTCACGACATCTGTATCCTTGGGGTAAATACCCAGAAGTGCAATTGCAGGGTCATAGGGAAGGTCTATTTTTAATTTCTTGAGGAATCTCCACACTGTTCTCCAAAGAGGCTGCACCAACTTGCATTTCCACCAACAGTGTAAGAGGGTTCCCCTTTCTCCACATCCTCTCCAAGACAGCATGGTACTGGCATAAAAACAGACACATAGACCAGTGGAACAGAGTAGAGAGCCCAGATATGGACCCTCAACTCTATGGTCAATTAATCTTCGACAAAACAGGAAAAAATATACAGTGGAAAAAAGACAGTCTCTTCAATAAATGGTGCTGGGAAAACTGGGCAGCTATATGTAGAAGAATGAAACTCGACCATTCTCTTACACCGTACACAAAGATAAACTCAAAATGGATAAAAGACCTCAACATGAGGCAGGAATCCATCAGAATCCTAGAGGAGACCATAGGCAGTAATCTCTTCGATATCAGCCACAGCAACTTTTTTCAAGATATGTCTCCAAAGGCAAAGGAAACAAAAGCGAAAATAAACTTTTGGGACTTCATCAAAATCAAAAGCTTCTGCACAGCAAAGGAAACAGTCAAAAAAACAAAGAGGCAACCCACAGAATGGGAGAAGATATTTGCAAATGACAGTACAGACAAAAGGTTGATATCCAGGATCTATAATGAACTCCTCAAACTCAATACACACGAAACAGGCAAACATATCAAAGAATGGGCAGAAGATATGAACAGACACTTCTCCAGTCAAGACATACAAATGGCTATCAGACACATGCATTTGGTTTTTGAAAGGGATTGCTTGAGTTGCTCAATTTGATCAAGGAAAATTTCAGAGAGAACTGCTGGTGTTACATTATTTAGATTTACTTCAGTTTGGAGGTAGAGAACTTGGGATTCACCCAGTTGAAACCCAGCAGTGTTTTTGTTGTTGTTGTTTTGTTTTGTTTTTTAATCAGTGGTTTCCAAAGTGAGGCAGTTGACCTGAGAGCGAGGGAAGAAGCCACACACATTCTTAGTTATCTCATTCTTCTAAATTTTGATTTTTTAAAAATATGTGTCTCAATGTGCCTTAAATGTTAGTGTAGTAATACATGAGTAGAATTCAGAAATAAATATGTGTTTGGAGAATATGCCATCTTCAGCTCCTAGTCACTCATGTATTTGGGGGTTAGCTCTTCAGTATGAGAGGTCCAGTTACATCAGACTGATGGTTCCTGGAGAGCCCTGGAAACATCTCGAACTTCATACCCTCCAGAATGCCTAAGGCAGTGCCCTGTACACAACAGATGCTCAAACCAATATTTGTTAATGAAAACGACTGTATCGGATGTAACAATTGGGCAGAAGGGGGTTTTCAATTTTTACGTCATCTGTTTGCTATGTTCCTAAAAAATAACAGAACTAGGAGGAACAATCTGTTAATAGCCTAAGTGTTAAAATTTATATTACAGGTTCCAGGTAATTCTCTCTCTCCCTTAATCTTAACAGACTCTCATTTGGTGGTGGGATTGATCGATCTCTCTCTCTCTCTGTCTACACACACACACACACACACATACACACATAACCCAGAGCATTATATCTACTGCACGGTAATATTTTAAAATGATTTTATAAAGTGAAGGATTTTATGAGTACTATGTTATCATTGATTTTCTCCTTTCCTCCCAAGACTTAAAATTCTTGACTTGTGAATCCATTCCACATTCTAATATATCCATACTGTGAAGACATAACTGTTGTTAATAATAATTTTGTTTTTAAACGTCTCAAGCAGTATGCACAAGTATAGCATAGACCTCTAGATCAAAATATGACTTGCTATTAGTACGTGTACATCTAGCAGACCCAATTCTGGGCCATAAAGCACCATAGAAGGGCAGAATTGACTTAGCACCAGATGTTATTTATGAAAGGCAGAGAGAGAGCCCCAAATTGTGGTTTCTGTCATGATCACTAAATCACTCAGACCTGACTCCTTGTTTTTCTTTCCCCACGTATGGAAAGAAGAAATGTCCTCTGGACACAAAGGTGGAAATAGAGGGGGTAGAGTCCTTCACAACTGCTTCTTACCAAAATATCCTGGGAAAACTGAAGATGACTCTTAGCACATACATGACGTACACTAAATGCTTCCATAAAACTTTTATAGTAACTAATATCAAGGACAGAGGGGAAAAGATCCAAAGTAGCAAAAGGTCTAATACCCTTTGAACTCTTCAACTTACTTGTTTTTATTTTGTTTTGTTGTTCTGTTTTCAGTCTTTCCAAACACCTTTTTCAGGGCCTTCTGAAAAATCAGGTGTTCATCTTTGTGCAGATACAATGCTGGGTTGCTCAGTAAATGTCCACAACTACTCTCAGGTGCGTTCTGGTTTGCTGTGTCCATCACTACAAATAACCTCTTGAATGAGGTGCTTACAGGAAGCATGGGAAGTGATGCTACCATTAATACTTATGTAGGATTCTGGAAACTGGGGGAGTCATGCACTTCCCTCAGTAGCTGAAGCAGAGCATCAGCACGAGCTAAGGGAATTCTCCGAGATGGAAGAGCGCCCCTGTGGGTCACTCACACAAACCTGCTGGCGCAGCTCACAGCAGCGTCTGTCTCTGGGACAAAGGACTTCTGCTCAGGGAGGAGAAACACCAATCCCCTGAGCTTCAAAACAACTGAGCAATCAGAAAAAAAAAGAAGAAAAAGATCAGAAAGCTGTGTTTATGGCAGTATTTCTCAAATTCGCTCAGTAGATGAACATATTAATAATTAAATTCTAGCCCTAGTTTGTGTTATTTTCCTTTTCTTTAAAGTTGTTAGAAGTTGTAGGAATTTACTATTTTGATTAAAATATTTTAATTTTCATTGGACTATTTTTTTTAAAGATTTGATTTATTTATTTGACAGACAGAGATCACAAGTAGGCAGAGAGGCAGGCAGAGAGAGAGGGAGAAGCAGGCTCCCCACTGAGCAGAGAGAGTGATGCGGGGCTCGATCCCAGGACCCTGCGATCATGACCTGAGCTGAAGGCAGAGGCTTAATCCACTGAGCCACCCAGGCTCCCCTGGAATATTTCTTTTTTTAAGATTTTATTTATTTATTTATTTGTCAGGGAGAGAGAGTGAGCGAGAGCACAAGCATGGGGAGCGGCAGGCAGAAGGAGAAGCAGGCTCCTGGACAAACAAGGAGACGGCGGCGGGACTCGATCCCACGACCCTGAGATCATGACCTGAGCAGAAGGCAGATGCTTAACTGACTAAGCCACCCAGGCATCCCTTTATTGGACTATATCTGATCCATAAATATTTTAAATGTTTTTTAACCAGTCCTTATGGAAAAGGGAAACAAGTCTGCTGCTGCTCCACGACAAGTTCCCAAAACTTTTTTTTTTTTTTTTTTTTTTTTTGTGAGCCCTCACTCAGAACACGTTCTCTTAACATGTTCCCCCTCTGAAGCCAGCCTCTGTGCAGCAGCTTGCTCCAGATACTTTAATTATTTCTTCCCTTTTCAGACTGGAAGGGCTGCAGCTAATTAGTCAGGTTTTCTACCCCCATGAACAAGCCAAGATGTACTCAAAGGACTTTTCCCAGAAGCTTTGCTTTTCTGCAGTCAGCTTTTTGTTGTCATAAGGAAGATCTATTACTTTAATACTCACGCGTGTAGATGTCTCTGTTTGGAACGGACGTCAGGCAGGTGACACCACACACCTGGCATGTCTGAAACCTGCTCAGACATGACATTAATGAACAGATAAGCGGCTGGAAGCAGGCAGGAGCAGAAGATGCCTTTCCAGCAAGAGGCAGTTATGCGGGTTCACGGGGAAATGTACAAGGGATATGCAGAGCAATTACAGTACTTTGCAAAGATGACACTTTTTAATGATGCCATTATTTACTACACTGTGTGTTTTTCAGTGACAGAAGAACCCTCACCTTCCAGGTGACCTCTTATTCTCTCTCTCCCTCTCTCAAAACATTCTGCAAGATAGAAAACTCTTTTCAAACTGAATAGTAGTTGGAACACAGTAGTTAGATATTCAATAAGGGTTATTAAAATACAAGTCTTGTAGCACAGAATAGCACAATAGGCTATAGACACAGATGAACACAAATATAGAAATATGTGTATATATAAATTCTATATTATTCTGCTCATATTTTAAAAGCCTAAGCATGTTAACATTAACTGGGCACTACATTCTGATAAGAAGC
This sequence comes from Mustela nigripes, assembly GCF_022355385.1. Taxonomy (NCBI): domain Eukaryota; kingdom Metazoa; phylum Chordata; class Mammalia; order Carnivora; family Mustelidae; genus Mustela; species Mustela nigripes. Next base: position 74,554,400 of record NC_081565.1, on the reverse strand, counting down.
ATTCCCAATGAAAAGTTTCAAGTCTCTAGGCATCAGACCCTCCCAACCTTGACATAATATGATTTTATGGGTTTAAGTAGTAAACAACTTATTTTTCCATTGCCCAGACTCTTGTCTCTTTGTCTGCTCTCTTTCATTAAGAGAATTGTCAGACGTCTCTATATATAGCCCCTCAATATAGAAATTTTTCAATAAATCAAGTTGAATTTTGTTTTTGTCATTTTAGGGGGCATCTTCAACTGAACAGATTATGGAAAAGGGCTTTAATATGAAATATGTGAACAAATCTTTCTGCCTTAATGTTTTAAATAAATCAGTCTCATAAAAAAGAAAGCCGTCGGGGCGCCTGGGTGGCTCAGTGGGTTGAGCCTCTGCCTTCAGCTTGGGTCATGATCTCAGGGTCCTGAGGTCGAGCCCCACATCGGGCTCTCTGCTTGGCCTGCTTCCCCTTCCCTTTCTGCCTGTCTCTCTGCCTACTTGTGATCTCTCTCTGTCAAATAAATATATAAAATCTTAAAAAAAAAAAGCTGTCATATTAGAGAAAGATTGTATTATTTTAATTCTTAAGTAGGTGTCATGTTAGACTTTCAATAAAAAAATCCATCTAAGGATGGATAAATGAGAAAGCCTTAAAAATATTATTATGGAAACCTTAACAATACATAATAAAAGTACATCAACCAAAGTCTTTCACCATAATACAGAGCTATCAAATGGCTGACATCAGCTTTTAAAATTTTTTACTCATTTTGTAAAAAAATCTTTTTAACTTATGGCTATGTTCAATGATGAATTATGTAGAACTCTTGACCACTCAAATTTTGTCACCATTTTATTTTCTGAGTAATTTCCTTAGCAGAGGCCTAAAACTCCAACAACAACCAGAATATTGAATTTTAATCTCTTAATACTGTGGTGTCTGCTCTGAAAATCCAAAATATTTGAAACTACTGAGTAACCTAACACTTCTACCCTTGTGACTAATGCGAAGCCACAGCTGAAAGTATAGATGTAAAACCTTTGGAGGTACCAATCTAGGAAGAAACAGTCTCATTACTAATAGTTCTCAATTACTACTCAACCAACACTGGAGACATGAATCTACTGTTTGAAGACCCAAAGGAGTAGTAACCTCTTACTAGCGATCTTGGATTGATTAAGAAAGTATCATTTGTCTTCACAAATCCATCAAAGTCCTGTCCTGGGCTCTCTTCCCAAGTTTTTTGTTGTTCTTGGTTTGTTTGCCTCTTTTTCAGAGGCCTGTACCAATGAAAAGTTCTTAGGTCATATTAAATATCAATTCTCCTCAGAAGAAAAATAGAGCCAGACACCAACATTATGCGTGTGTGTGTGTGTGTGTGTGATGAAAAATCATGTTTAATTCACCTATAACTTGAGATTTTCAGAGTCTCAGAGTGGAAAGGAGGGAGAAAATGTTTAAAAAAAAAAAAAAAAGGCCTTGAAGGAGCAAGACAAGGATAAAGCGAGAAAGTGGAAGCTTCAGAAGGGGAAGGTCGTCCTCTCGTCCCACTTGCTTGGTTGCCAAGTTCTAGCCAACTGGACACAGAAACCCAACAGGGAGCAGCCAGTTAATAACAACAGTGACGGCAGAGAACAATACCTCACCGTCTCACAACTCCAGGGGCGTCATTCAACCTCCGCGGGTCATGCTCCAGAGAGACCCATTCATGCGCACATAAAGTGACCAACCACGAAGCCCTTTCCACAGATGATGCAGTTTCTCTGATCCTGGCATCACTCCACTAAACTCTCAGGAGATCTTTTATCATCGCCCTGTGACTGTCACAAGGACTGGTCCACAGAGGCTGCCTGAGGTAACTGTCCCAGGGCTGGCATCCCCAACGTCTGTACGTTGGACCACGTCCCTGCCCTGTGGAGTGACAGCCGTGTGGAGCTCCTCCAGAAACCCTGCATCTCCACAGCCACACTCAGTCCACCCACACTCTACCTCTTAGGCTATGTTGGACATGTTTTAAGAATGACCATGGTCAACTCCATTATCTGGGGGGAAATGGGGTAAAGGTAGATTACTACAGTAATTTGGGAAAAAAGATCGCTATAGATAATGCCATTGTAAAAAATGAAAATAATAAGCATTTATACAGATGAGCAGAGACAACTGCGTATTTAGAAGGCAGCCGTTGCCCCTCCCCTCCAGCAACAATGGACGCCAGGTCATACCTACCAGAGGCCTTGCCAACTGGAAGGTCAACCTGTGGAGGGCTGTCTCTGACTGCCAGCAGCCCTGCTGAGAATAAAGCCTCAACCAGCTCACCACCAAGGCCTCCTCAGACCCAATATACCAAACTCCCCCCCACCCCCCACCCTGCCGTCTGCCCTCCCTGAGCTTCTCAGCTCCTTGCCCTTTGGGCTTTTGGAGAAGTATGGAAGGCCATGGAAGGAGACAGGGCAACGAGGCACAAGGACCGGTCTGTCCTCATTTCTACTTTACCCTGTTACAAAAACACTGTGATAACTTGTACGTTACAGGTCGTTGGAAAACAGGGTGTGATCGCAGGGGACAGGAGCCGTTAATTGCCCTAAAGGGTCAGGAAGCATCTCAGAATGGGTGACTTTTGTCTTTTTTCCAGGGAAGATAGGTGAGAAGTAGCAAGCTCTCTTCATGCTTCTAAATCAAGTTAAAAACCACTGAATGCAATATTTATGAAACACACCCACACACACACACAATGTACTCACACTCACCCACAAACTCCTGCTTGGTCAGAGATGCATACTGAAGAATTTATAGGTAAATGGCTGTGATTTGCTTTAAAATACCCCCGGAGGGGCGCCTGGGTGGCTCAGTTGGTTAAGCAACTGCCTTCGGCTCAGGTCACGGTCCCGGAGTCCCGGGATCGAGTCCCGCATCAGGCTCCCAACTCCATGGGGAGTCTGCTTCTCTCTCTGACCTTCTCGCCTCTCATGCTCTCTCTCACTGTCTCTCTCTCAAATAAATAAATAAAATCTTTTAAAAAATAAATAAATAAAAAAATAAAATACCCCAGGAATCAAAAACGTTCGTGTATGGTGTGGAAACAGATGAAACGGACTGGCAGAACATCGATGGTTATAGAAGGCAAGTGTTATGCATTGAGCCATGTCCCCCCAAAAATTAATGTTGGGACTCTAACCCTTAGCGCCTCAGAGCATGATCTTATTTGGAAATGGGGTGCTTGAAGATGTAATTAGTTCGGAGGGGATGAGGTCATCAGGTGGGCACTCATCCAGCACGACTGCGTGCTTACGAATAGGGGAAATCTGGACAGACAGCCACGGATGAGGAAGACAATGTGAAGATGCAGAACGTCTACAAACCAAAGAACATCTGAGCCCACCAGGTTGGGAGAGAGGCTAGGAGCAGAAACTTCGCTAGCATGACCCTGCAGACCCCACAGCTGTGGGACGATCGATTTCTGCTCCTTAAGCCACAGTTTTCAGGACTGGGTTTAGGGCAGCCCAGGAAACTACTGCCCTAAGCCCTAGGTCCACTGAGGCTTCGTGATGCCATTCTTTCCGTTCGGGTATAGACTTGACATTTCCCCTAATAAAATGGTTAAAAAAAGAAGCAGCAGCCTTGTACAGAGTCTCAGAAATATTAATAATTCAGCTGCACTCCGCGCCAGCTCTCCCTGAGGAAACCACCCAAGCACCGGAATGGCTCTAATATAGAAAAATACAGCTGGTCGCCTCTTCCGGCCAGGAGTCTAATGTCACATCTACAATCCCTTTTCAAGGAATCGCTGGTAAATCTCCCAAATAAGGCACCAGAGAGCTCAGTTGTGCCCCTTGGCTCTTTGGGGCTCCAAACAGCCCTCCTCTGAAGCAAGTGTGCAGGCAGCCTTGTAGAGACTTTGGAAACTGCCTGAAGAGCCAGAAGGGAGAATAGATTCCGGCTGTGAGAACCTGCAATGAACGCTCTCCCGCATCAGTTTCCAGCCCCGACGTGCCCAGGCCAGGTATCCTGGAGTGATGGCACTTAACACTCGGTAGGCAGGTGAAGAAAAAGTACACCACAAAGCGCATTAAAGAACCTCATAATCAGGGGCACCTGGGTGGCTCAATGGGTGAAAGCCTCTGCTTTCAGCTCAGGTCATGATCCCAGGGTCCTGGGATCGAGCCCCACATAGGCTCTCTGCTCAGCAGGAAGCCCGCCTCCCCCCTCTCTCTGCCTGCCTCTCTGCCTACTTGTGATCTCTGTCTGTCAAATAAATAAATAAAATCTTAAAAAAAAAAAAAGAAGAAGAACCTCATAATCACACGTAAGGGCCACCACACTTAGGAGAACACACGATAACAAAAGCAGTCAGCATTTTTCCATACCATATGCTTGTAAATGCGATTTCTGCAGGGAACCAATTAAAACTACGCAGGGCTTAGAACACAGACATATGGAACCAAACCAGGCAACTTATCTTGTCACTGTGGTGCTTGCTCAGGACATCGATTAGGGAGATGTGATGCTGAGGTATTAGGACACATAAGTGCTATCTTAATTATGAGGACCAGAGACGAGAACACCAGTGCTTCAAAGCCTCTGCCTTGGTCATCGGCATTTCTTCCCGTTTTATTTATTTATTTATTTTATAGATTTTATTTATTTATCTGTCAGAGAAAGAGAGCACTAGTAGGGGGAATGGTAGGCAGAGGGAGAATCAGGCTTCCTGCTGAGCAGGGAGCCTGATGCAGGACTTGATCCCAGGATCCTGAGATCATGACCTGAGCCGAAGGCATGAGGCTTAACCCACTGAGCCACCCAGGCATTCCTCATCCCATTTTAAATGGAAGGAGAGCCTACTGCCTTCAGAGTCATGTTGACACTCACTCGCATTCACCGTCAAAAATATAATCACCTAGTCAGGCTAGGTCTCGATTGTCTCACCTGTTACAGTGGGTAAATAACAATAAAAACATTCCCCCAAATTCACAGGATTCTGAATAAAACCATTTATTTCTTTTTAAAGGTTTATTTGACAGATAGAGATCACAAGTAGGCAGAGAGAGAGGAGGAAGCAGGCTCCCTGCTGAGCAGAGAGCCCGATGTGGGGCTCCATCCCAGGACCCTGGGATCATGACCCAAACCGTAGGCAGAGGCTTTAACCCACTGAGCCACCCAGGCGCCCCCGGAATAAAACCATTTAAAAAGTGCACGTGAAAGGGGGAAGTTTAAGGCTCTGAACCGGTGCTGAGTATTTTTCGTGTTGTTTTTGCTGCTGCTGCTGCTGCTGCTGATGGAGAGAAGACATGTAGATAATATAAAATAAGCAATTATCAAAACTGGCTCTGATGGCCTTATGTTAAAAATTTAGGCAGAGCTTTATTAAGTTTTCCTGACATTAAAAAGAAATGAAAATTATTTTTTAAATGTAAGTCCCAATCACAGGTCCATCTCCTCTGTAAAAGACAGTTGGCCTTTCCATCTCATCCCTGGAGCTTCGTTTGGCATGACTGCTTAATTTAGAAGGAACAGTTAAGGAAGTCGAATGTATAAATTCTAATATGATGGTTCAAAAACTGTAGGCTCAAGCAGTCTCTCAGATACAGAGCACACCAGACATAGAAAAGTGATCAAGGAAAAGAAGAGAAAGCTTATAGCTAAAGGAGTGTATTAATTACCCCAAATGAGATCAGAAAGCAGGGCCAGGAGGGGAGCACCACAGGGCCCGGGACTGTGTTAATTAAAAATAAATAACCACCAAAATATCGGTAATAGATTAAAAACCCTAATTCCACACGCACACGATATGCTTTCATATCAAGAACACTACTGTAATTGTTTCTTTTTTTAAAAAAAAATCCATACTTCTGGGGTGCCTGGGTGGCTCAGTGGGTTAGGTCTCTGCCTTCAGCTTGGGTCATGATCACAGGGTCCTGGGATCGGGCCCCGCATCGGGCTCTCTGCTCGGCAGGGAGCCTGCTTCCCCCTCTCTCTCTGCCTGCCTCTCTGCCTGCTTGTGATCTCTTTCTCTCTCTGTCAAATAAATAAATTAAATCTTTAAAAAAAAATCCATACTTCTTAGGGCTGTGTATCCATTTTTTCCCAGGCTCTTCTACACATTTCTCTGGGGGTTTCAGCCATAGGGAGCCACGCAAGGAGTTGTAAGCTCATGCACTGCTTATGACCCAGTCCCTCTATCTAAGAATTTCCTTTCCCCAGAAAACTGGGACTCTTCTGTCAAGGTCTGCTCAAACGTTCCTTTTCCTGTGCAGCTTCTCACCCCCTGATCCACACCCCCTCCCCCCACCACACTGGAGCTGTCTGAATCCTAAATCAGCATCAAGAAAGCTATCTGCGTGCGAGCACCTGAGGGAAGACCAGTGTTTGCATTATCAGAGTCAGCCCCAAACCTAGCATCATTCTGTGCTCACAGTAAATAGCTGCTCAATGAACGTTTACAAAGGAATGGATGGGGAACTTGGACCCCAGGGCAATCCCAATTCATAAGCCACAGCCCCACTAACCCTTCTTTCTATCTCCAGTCCTCTGACATGGATCTCAGACAGGAAAACACAGAAATCACAGGGTGGGCACAAGAGGCATGAACAACTTTTACAAACACAACCCTAATCCCATTCTATATTCTGATCAGGTAGATCTGAAGCGGGACCCAGGTGTCTGTGTTTTTAGCAAGTTCCCCAGGTAAATGAGATGCACATCAAAATTTAAGAACCATCGCTCTCTGACATATTAATAATAGAAATTCCTATTTCCCTGAGGAAGAGAAAATCACTTTCACAAGTCTGCTTGCGAAACCCATTTAAGGAGAAAGGATTCACCGAGACACAGAGGGGCAGTCTTGGGTTTTAGAAGAAAACTATTTTAGTGGTTAAATGGAAATAAAAATATACAATTAATACTCAGAATTCAAAATCCCTTTGGATTTAGCTGAAGTGAATCATAGAGAATTGTGATAGATATTTCCATACATGGAAGGAGTAGCTTGTTCTGCTTAGCAATACGAGCGCACGCCATGCCCACTACCCACGTTACCAGAGAGACTGGGGACACATTGCTGCCCCTCTCTGAGGCCAGGTTCCCTTGAACTTTTCAGGACTTTCCCACAGCAGGCAATGGGTAATGCTGGTTCCATAGACATACCTACATAAACAAATTGCCTTTTTAAAGTTTCCCTCTACTTCCTTTGATTTATCTCTTTTCTGTGCTCCCCAGGGCTCCTCCCCTCATGCACACAGACCCACTGATGCCACTTGGTGATGGTGGGTGTGGGTGAGGCCTTGGCGCTGTGCCACCGTTTTCAGTGAAACTGACACACAGACCTTCAGTGCCTGCCAATCATTCTAATTCTTCTGTTTCTAATATCGCTGCTACCCAAACATGCCACTTTACGCACTAGTTTTAAAACAACCATTGGATCTTAGAAGTGACTTAAACCCAAGGGGAGGTTTTATATAAAATTACCCCAATGCCTGCCATCTCTAGGATTGCAGCGACTCTAGAGAAACACTAATCAAACCGCATTACATGAAATATTTTTAGGCACGGAATTTAATACAGGTTGACATATTTTAAAAGAAAGTTGTCTCCTCAGGATGCCATAGGATACATAAAGCTTTCAGGGAAAAAGGCAGGAGACTCAGAGTACTAATCCTAACTCTACTACTAACTAGCTGTGAGACTTGACTGCAGACACTCCTGTTTTCTCAGCCTGAGAGCCTCCATCTCTAACAGAAGGAAGCTGGAGCTGACGATCACGAAGATTCTGTTCAGCTTTACTGCTCTAGAACGAGTCTACTAAAGAAGATGAGTGCAGTAGGGGAATCTTAAAGGAATTTGCATTTTAGAAGAGGACCTACATATTTTCATCAAAAAAAAAAATTCAGGCAGGGCACCTGGGTGGCTCAGTAGGTTAAAGCCTCTGCCTTTGGCTCAGGTCATGCTCTCTGCTCAGCGGGGAGCCTGCTTCCTCCTCTCTCTCTATCTCTGCCTGCCTCTCTGCCTAGGATTCTCTAGAGGGGGGAGAGTGTCCTGAGTGAACTCTGCCTGTAAAATAAATAAATAAAAAATCTTTGAAAAAAAAAAATCAGGGACTGCTGCACTCAAGACTTTGAGGTGACCTTTTATGAACCTCTCCAATCATACTGCCCCCCAAAGATCTCTTTTGGCTGTTAACTTTGTCCCACACTTATTTGATTAATGCTTTGAAAATATCAAGATACTGGAGTACAGTAATGAAGTATGGTCAAATGAATAACCAGCTATTTGAAAAAGGATTTTTTTTTTTTTTACAAATAATGCCCAAGTAAAGGCTTTGGCGGGGGCGGAGGGGGGTGTGGCAGTGATAAGCAACTGTCATCTTTTGTAAAATCACTCTCAACCACTAAGCCCCGGGAAGAGTATCTGCCTGGTGGGTACCCTTGGCTCAAGACAGAAAATAAAATAAAATCTACTTAGGTATAGTGTAAAGATACACTCTGACCCTTAGTGGGATATGGAGCCGGCAGGAAGTGGGTGATTCGCAGTGCTGTGGTTATTGACAGATTCTTGGGCTGATCAAGCTCTTTAGTCAGGCAGAGTTAGGGATCAATAGCCACGTAAGCAAGATGTTGCCAGTCTGCTGAGTTCTCAGAAACTATACTCTGCAAAAGAAAGGTCAGCACCGTGGTCAATCAGATGGTCCTTGAGGCCACTGGAGACGCAAGGCAGTAAAGATTCTGAGCACAATGCGGACTGACCTCAAGGATAGGGCAGCGGGTTAGAGAACCAAATTTTCTCTTTAACTTCTGCCCAAGAGAAGGAGAAGGAAAAGGGAAGGACAGTGAAGCCGTCTCTGCTCTTAGGGTGCATGGACATGTGTGAGACTCGAATGTGAGGATTCTCTAGAGGGGGGAGAGTGTCCTGAGTTAGAAGGTGAACCACATGTTCCTATGAAGAAGGAACTGCCCCATTTGGCTTGGATTTTCTCATCCACGGTGGAGCTGAGCTTCCAGCCACACAATGGAAAGTTACTTAATGACCCAGTATCCTGTGAGTTCCTGAATCCTTAGAGCACTGCTCCGTTGGCAATTTTCTAAGAAATGTAGTGTAGACCACCCACTTTAAAGGATTTCTTAGGAATAAGCTTATTAAGTCTTCTGCAGGGATTTTCTCCCTTTATGGTCTGTAAAAGCCGGAGGGAACACAATATTAATTCCTCTGGGTTTGATTTCGTGACAGGTGCCATTGGGATTAGAGCATTTCTCAAACTCTCTTCTAAAATCATAAAAGGTCCAACTATTTGTCCTGATTAACCCTCACTCACCCACCCTAAAGCGATCCAAACAATTTCCATCACCAAATTGACTTATCAGCACACAAAATTAATAATTATTAAATGAAATGTTTTGATTTTCTATTGGACGAACGAGTGACACAATCTTAATGTCAGACTAGTACCCCAGGGGACAGTGAGCAAATTCGTGGCTCTTAACCCAATGGGCCTTCACACCCGTGCTAAACGGGGAGCCAGAAAGGCTGTGTATAGGAAATCATTACCCAAAGCACATTCCAGAGAACACTAATAGAGTTTGGAAAACACTGAATTTAAAAAAGCAACTGACCCATTGGCTTGCATTTTTTCTCATCCACAGTCGAGCTGAGCTTGACATGGGTTTACACATGTGTTTATCACGGGGCCCTTCAACACTTCGTGTTAGTTCATTGCAAATCTCTGTGTGTGTGAGAGTGAGAGGCAGAGAGAGAGAGAGAAAGAGAGGCCCATGTGTTGGGGATGGGCAATATTTAGATAAGGTAAAGAGAGAAGCCTCCCTGAGGTGATGGCTAAGCCCTCAGAGCCAGTGAAGGAGGGAGCAATTACAGGACTGGAAAGGCCCTGAGGTGGGGGAGTATCAGAGAAGAGGATTCAACATTTGATTAAAACAAGGTCCTGTTTCTCATTTCCACTGTAAAGACCATTCAGGCTTTTAAGAACGGAGTCCCCCATTTCAAAAAGCTGTGCATGTTCAATATACTTATAATTCGCGAATCTTGTATTTCATGGTGAGGAATCAGAGTCCTTCAGAACCCTGGGGACCCCGGGGACACCTCCAGGAGGCTCCATGAAGGCAAACCCATTCTCGTGGAGATGAGAAGACATTATGTGCCTTTTTCACTGGGCTAGACTTTTGCACGGACGGCACAAACGCAATGGGGAGTGAAGCTGCCCGCGCCTTAGCGAGAGTCAAGATGTGGCCCTAAGTTAGCCCAGCGCATTCTCCTGCTGTGCCCTTCACAGCCATGACCGTGCACGACAAACACTGCCACCTTCACTTAAGAATGTCCTTTATGAGGGGAACCTGCATGGCTCAGTTTGTTAAGCCTGGGATTGAGCCCAGGTTCGGGCTCCCCGCTCAGCCGGGAACCTGCTTCTCCCTCAGCCTTTGCCCCTCCCCCTCCCCCTCAACCCCCACCGCTGCCCTCTTTCTCTCTCTCTCTCTCAAATAAATAAAATCTTTAAAAAAGCAAAAAAAACCATGCTTTATGAAAGAGCAAAGAAATTAAGTTAATTAAATCCCAAGCACTGAATATGCACAATTTTTAATACTCTATGATAAAACTGAAGCATACATAAAGCATCTCGGGAACATTCTGAAGCCAAGGGTTGTCTAGAAGAAAAACGAGCTGTGTGCTGGTTTGAGTTGTGAGCTGGTTAGCTGCTTCTTATGAAATAATTTTGTTTTGCCACAATGCAGTTATTTTTCATTAAATATTGTTTTGTTAACATGTAATGGGTTTATGTTATTTTTAATGAGTTAATGAATATTTTTAGATGTTTCCATTTTAATTTTCAACGTGGTGAAGATTGGTAGAAAGAAGACACATAAACAGAAGCTTTTGTCATCCTCAATGACTTTTAAGAGCATAAGAGGGACCTGAGACCAAGAAGTCTGAGAAACCCTATACTAACAAAAGAGCCTTGTCCGCACCTTACATCACACATTCATGGACATGGGTATAAGGGTACACCAGCGATTATGTATACATTTGGGATATTTTTATGGAGGTGAAACTCACAGAACATAAATGTAACCATTTCAAAGTAAACAATTCGGTGACACGAAGTACATTCATAATGTTGGGCCACACCTATCCAGCTCCAACACATTTGATCACCCCACAAGCAAACCCAGTCTCTACCCACTGTCCACCCTTCTCCCCCAGCCTCTGGCAGTCCCGTCTGCCATCGGAACTCACCTATTCTGGATAGTTCATACAAGAAGAGACATTTTACAATTGGCTTCTTTCCCTTAACATGTTATTTTCAAGTTACATCCATGTTGTAGCACAGATTGTGTGTACTTTGGTCCATGTGTATATATATATTTTTTAAAGATTTTATTTATTTATTTGACAGAGAGAGATCACGAGTAGGCAGAGAGGCAGGCAGAGAGAGAGGAGGAAGCAGGCTCCCCGCTGAGCAGAAAGCCCCATGCGGGGCTTGATCCCAGGACTCTGGGATCATGACCTGAGCCGAAGGCAGAGGCTTCAACCCACTGAGCCACCCAGGCGCCCCTGTATATTTTTTTAATGAGCTATTTATCCTCACATTTTTTTGAAATGATCTCCAATTAGAAAATCTTACTCTCACCCAATACGGATGTGTTTATAAGGTAATATCTGTCTCAGTATTTGTGTATTGCAGACTTCAACTGTGCACAAAGGTGTTTCTGTACATAGTGTGAAGCTACAAAAAAATTAGGAAGCAATTCCCCCCCAATACTGAGGTGAATGTTAGTCAGTGTAGGATGATTATTATCACTATTCTCACTGCCAAGTTCATGAAGTGCCTAATCGTAAATGGTGGAGAATATTATTTTGTAAGATTTCCTAATAATAAAATGTATTTGCACACATAAGTAATTTTTGTGTATTTAAGGTTGTTGATTTAAAGGGAATAGGAATTTTTTAAAAGCTTTAATTTATTCATTTGCGAGAGAGAGCACATAAGCAAGGGGAGAAGCAGGCAGGGGCAGAGGGAGAAGCAGACTCCCCACTGAGCCAGGAGCCTGAGGTGGCGCTCAGTTCCAGGACCTGGGATCATGACCTGAGCCGAAGGCAGCCACTTAACCTATCTGAGCTACCCACGCACTCCGAGGGAATAGGAATTCAACGTAGTGGGGTAGAAGTAAATTTTGAGATGGGAGACCTGGGTCAGAACACATATGATGTTCTTTATCAGAAAGGATGCTTCCAGAAACTGACTCCCTCTTTCATGGCCTCGGCTGTCTTGCTTTGACAAGGGGCTGCCTCTCCATCCTTTAACACACCTGGCTTTGTTTGCCAGGGATAACTTTACATACCACATTTATGACTTTTTTTTTTCCTATCCAGAGAGTACCTCGATTATTGGCTTCCATTTTAATTGACTCCATTTTTTATATAAGCAAATTTCAGAAGAAAAATGTATTATTATGACTCAATATGGAAAGTCAACACCACTTGCAAATAGAAAAATAATCAATGAATCACCTCAAGCTACCCAAGGATGTACATTCTAGCATCTTGCTTCCTGTAGCACAAACCATCTCACCTTTTCAATAATACTGTCCAGCCCTGACCAATCTGTTTCATGAATCAATACACTGCAGTCTTGCTTACTTTTGGAAGTTAATATTCATGACTCACTCTTTTCTCCTTGGAAAGGCTAACAGAAATATGTGTAGCTCTGGGTAGCCCACTACCCACATAGCAGTTGGCAGAGGTCTGGGATTCCAGATAAGTGACATTCTTAGCTGGGGGCTTGTTTAAAACACAAGAACCCAAGAAATTCGGAAAACACAAAATTCTCCATGTAGCTGCAGTATGACTCCTGAGAATAACAGAACAATTGGAAGATATTTTAGTTGACTTGCCTCTTGGACTCTATCTGTAATGAAAGGGACTCAAGATACTAGGAGGCACTTGGAAGCTGATTTCCCTTTTCTTGAACACAGAGGTTACCCTAGGACACAGGTGATCTACACTCTTTGTACGGCAGAGACTGTTGCAAAGTGATGGCAAGCATGGTTCCTCCCTTTATCCAAGCGCCTACAGTGACCCCTCATAGCTCCTCCCATCAAGAGAGGGTGTGAGTATATTTCTCTACCCCTTGAACCTGGACTGGGTGTGTAACTTGCTTTGGCCAATAGATGAAAGAACTTGTAGCGTGGCTGAGAAAGTTAAAAGTGACAGTGTCTGTGAAATACCTAGCACAGGGCCTGACATAGTAAGTTCTGGTTAGATGGTAGCAGTGGTCGCTGACACTGTGTACGCCATAAACCACATGTTCCAGGACAGCCACTCTCCTCCACGGACTTTGCCCTCCATAGATTTCCTTTGCTCTTCTCTCTCCCCCTCCTTGCTTACTTCTGGCTGGGCCCAGATGTTCCAATTGATGGCATATCCAGTGGAAGGGCTTGCACAAAGCATGTGTGGGTTATAGTTCCCCACAAGTAGAAATTAGCTGGCCCATCCTTGAGTTCACCACAACCCCAAAGACCCACAGGTCTACCCAAGAGTTAAGGATATTTATGGTATAATCTAGTGAGGGCCAGTTTGATCTAAAACATGCCTCTTGGGTAACAATGAAGAACTAAGAAAACAAGCACAGTTTATTGAGTGCCATTGGCTAAGTGCTTTGTAAGTATTATCTCATGGTAGCTTTACAGAAATTTTCTGAATTCCTTGAGATAAATTCTAAATTGTCCCCACTTCACAGATGAAAAATCTGAGGATTGGAGATACAAATAATTTGCCCGATTATGTGGAATGCACGCACTGTAAGGAAAATAAATAAGAGCCCATTCCTAGTCCTGAATTCATTTGAGAGTTATGAGAAACCCTTGCCAGGGAAGATTCAGGCTGACAATCCCCAATCCCATTCCGGGCACTCACTAACCCTACTTCCTGGGGTCTAGCTGGACAGCTGAAAGGAAAATGGTAGAAGGGAAATAGCCACACGTGCTTATTGAGCACCTACTTATTGCATCAGGCAGTGGAGTAAGATTTGGAAGAAGTGAACAAGATCTACTTTCCAGCAGCAACCCCAGGCAAAGCTCTTACGGCACCAAGAGGCCACAAAAGCACAGTGGATATGAATACTGCATTGGGAGTGCATAGGCTGCTTGGGCTTGAAACCTGGCTCTTTCGCTTCCTGCCTGTGTGAGTACAGGCCAGCTGCTCACCTCACTCTACCTCAGTTGCCCCAAGCACAGAATGGGTATAATTATACCTACCAAACACGGTTATTATGAACATAAAATTATTTTGTGAATATTTAAAGAATATACGTAGTGCTCTTGCACATGGTCATGGCTAGATTAAATATTAAATAAAATTACATTTATGAGTAAACCAAGGCTCAAAGAGGTTAAGAAGCATACCCAAGCTCACATAGCTGAGAAGCTGCTGAACTTGACATTCAGACTCCAGGACCATTGTTCCTTTCCTTTTGTGTTGAGGCTACTCAGGCTGAACTGATGGAACATGAGACAAAAGCAGCCATTCAGACCAGAAGCCTCATTATCTTCCCTAGCAAACTCTCCACGCACACTAACCCGCGTATGTCTACACATTTCCCCCAGCACAGTCCTGGAGGGCCAAGCCACTGACTTCCAGACACAAGTCCTATGGCTCTCCTCTCTGCCCTTGTCTGGAATTTCCCAGCAGCCTGTCCCTCTCACACAAGCCCCAGGTGCACTGTGGTCACCAAACAAACTGAAGACTTCATATAACAATTAAAGGACTTTCACTCCACACAATGACTGGAAGGCGAGAACACTTGACCTAGAGATTAATTTCTCCAAGAGAAATTATTACTAGTCTTATCAGGAGGCCAGGAATTTAAACCCCTACTTTTGTGTTGATTTTTATTTTGTTTATTGATAAGTAAATCTTAAACTCAGAAACATAAGTCTGACTGTCAGCTCTAAAATGGGTAGTTTTGGAATCCTCATATATATTTTGCAGGGGTTCAGATGCCAAAGTGGTAGAAGTAATGATTATTATCGTCATCGTCATCGTCATCATCACCATCAAAGCAAACACTCAAATATTTATATGTATCACAAAGTTCTAAGAGTTTTACATCTACTACCTCATGTAATCCTCAAGACCCCATTCAGCAGGGGAGACTATTGTTATTCCCCATTTATATATGAAAGAAACTGAGGCACAGAAAATTTAAAGGATGTTTGCAAGGCAGTCTTGTTTCATAAATGCTTCCCTCTTGATCTAGAGGAGTGAAGCAAGCTTCCCCAAATCCTAAACTTGGGACACAGATGCAATGTAAAGTTATTCCAAATGTGATCATGGAGATGACCCCTGCCCCAACCTCATCTGAAGACATAAGAGATGACAAAATACTAGCAGGGATTTTCATTGGTTAATAATATTAAAAACTGCCAAAGAATCTCAGGATTCTTAGAGATTTTATTGGGTGAATATCTATCCTTTGATGTGACCATTAATAGAAAGTAAGTGTAGTTCTGTCCAGTGTTCACCTGACAGGATGAATTCTAAATTTAGAGCATGTAGTAGCCTGCAATGTTATTTCTAATCACTAACTTTTCTTACTAGAGTAAGAAGCACAAGGATGTGTCCCCATCCAGTGCCATGGAACTTGCATTATCTACGGGTGGAGTATACTTCCTGCTCCACGCTCAGTGGGCTTGGCCACATGACTGGCTTTGGCTGATGAAATGCAAATGTAAGCGCCTTACTGCAGCTCAGAACGGAAGCTCTAAGAACCACTGTTGGATCATACCATCTACCAACTTTAATTACTCCTTTCTTTCTTTCTTTTTTTTAAAGATTTTATTTATTTATTTGACAGAGAGAGAGATCACAAGTAGGCAGAGAGGCAGGCAGAGAGAGAGGCGGAAGCAGGCTCCCCGCAGAGCAGAGAGCCCAATGTGGGTCTCGATCCCAGGACCCCGAGATCATGACCTGAGCCAAAGGCAGAGGCTTAACCCACTGAGCCACCCAGGCGCCCTTTCTTACTCCTTTCTTCTGCCCCAAGAACAGCTTAGCCCAGGCAGTTGTTGCATCCCAGTACAGTATGCAGGACAGACGCGGTAGCCTGCATCCCAGAACAAGGAAGGAAGGCTCTTAGAGCCACAGCTGACCTTCAGCAACCTCTAACACCAGTGAGAAATACACCTTTGTCATTGAAAGCCCCCGACACTGGGGATTTTTTGCTACAGCAGCATGGCCTGGTAAAAGGTGACTGAGACCAAACAGGACCTTAAAACGATGGCTAAATGCTCAAAGATGCCGCCAAGCATCCCCAAACTACGTAAGGTTCCACAAGCCGCTCTGGGCTCCCCGCTGTATTGAGAGAAACAGAATTCTGTATTAAGGGTAAAGGAATTGGACAAGGGTAAAGGGGCTGTAGGAAATAGAGTGTGAACAAAGAGCACATCAGAGAAGCAGGGTGACTAAGCAAAAGCCATCAACAAAGGAAGAAGGGCATAAATAATAAAGGAACAACGTCAGTCGGTAACTAAGCATCCTGTACAAATGGGCACGGACAACAGTGGGGAGAAGCAACAACAATGAAACAGAAAGCAAATCAGCATCCAGATGTTCAAGTACTGCCTGAGAGATGATATTAAATAAGGACAAGAAACATTAAAAATAATTTAGTCAAAGAGACAGAGACCAGACATTGGGGGAAGTTTGATTCAAACATTGTTTCCTGCAGCAAGTCCTTGGGGAAAAGACCTTCCTGAAATAATTCAAAGGACCTGGTGAAGAGCCCTGTACTTCCTAAGACACTGTCACTTCCTTCAGGGTTCTCCTCCTTCTCCCTCCCTAAAGCCCAATAACCTATTTACTCATGGTCCCCTCCACCTCTGCTAGGCACTGTGAACCCACACCATGAGGCCCCAGTGTTTTGTTCGGGCAAAGCATAAGGAATATTAGATCATTTTAACAGCAACACATACTAGAAACGGGCATGATGTACATGGCCTGTCTTGCGAGTTATTAGAGCCGATGGCTGTCATTGTGGTGCGACTACAGAGGGATTCTTCTTCTGTCCTCTGAAATAGGAGCACTAAAGACTGCTTTCTTCACCTAGATTTTTTTTTTCTTTCTTTTTTTCTTTAAATTCAATTAGCCAACACGCAGTACATTATTAGTTTTTGGTGTGGTGTTCAGTGATTCATTAGTTGCGTTTAACACCCAGTGCTCATCACATCACATGCCCTCCTTAATGCTCATCACCCAGTTAGCCCACCCCCCACCCTCCCCCCTTTCCATAAACCCGCAGTTTGTTTCCGGGAGTCAAGAGTCTCCCAGGGTTTGTCTCCCTGTCTGATTTCTTCTCATTCAGTTTTCTCTCCCTTCCTCTATGGTTCTCTGTGCTATTCCTTATATTCCACATAAAAGGGAAACCACATGATAATTGTCTTTCTCTGCCTAACTTATTTCACTAAGCATAATCCCCTTTGGTCCTCTCTATGTTGATGTAAATGGTATGTATCCATTCTTTCTGATGACTGAGTAATATTCTATTGTATATATGAACCATATCTTCAGTCATATGTTGAAAGACGTGTCAGCTCCCTCCACAGTTTGGCTATTGTGAATATTGCTGCTATATGAACATCGGGGTGCAGGTGCCCCTTCTTTTCATTATATATCTGTATCTTTGGGTAAATACCCAGTAGTGCAATTGCTGGGTCATAGGGTAGCTCTATTTTTAACTTCCTAAGGAACCTCCATACTGTTTTCCAAAGTGGCTGTACTGGCTTGCATTCCCACTAATAGTGTAAGAGGGTTCCCCATTCTCCATATCCTCACCAACACTTGTTGTTCCCTGTCTTGTCAATTTTAGTCATTCTGCTGGTGTAAGGTGGTATCTCATTGTGGTTTTGATTTGTATTTCCCTGATGATAAGTGATGCAGAGCATTTTTCCATGTATCTGTTGACCAATTGGATGTCTTCTTTGGAGAAGTGTCTGTTCATGTCTTCTCCCCATTTCTTGACTGGGTTATTTGTTTTTTTGGCTGTTGAATTTGATAATTTCTTTACAGATCTTAGACACCAGCCTTTTATCTGCTTTGACATTTGCAACTATCTTCTTCCATTGTGTAGGTTGCCTTTTTGTTTTGCTGACTGTTTCCCTTGCCATGCAGAATCTTCTTATCTTGATGAAGATCCAATAGTCCATTTTTGCTTTTGTTTCCCTTGCCTTTAGAGACATATCTTGCTAAACAGACATGTCTTTTATTTCCTTTGCCTTTAGAGAAATTGCTGCTGCTCAGGTGGAAGAGGTTACTGTCTGTGTTCTCCTCTAGAATTTTGATGGATTCCTGTCTCACATTTAGGTCTTCCAACCATTTTGAGTTGACCTTTGTGTGTGGTGGAAGAGAATGGTACAGTCTTATTCCTTCTTCATGCGGTTGTCCAATTTTCCCAGCACCATTTATTGAACAGACTGTCCTTTTCCCATTGGACACTCTTCTCTGCTTTGTTGAATATTAGTTGACCATAGAATTGAGGTCCATTTCTGGGCTCTCTATTCTGTTCCATTGATTTATGTGTCTATTTTTATGCTGGTCTTTGCCTTAAATTTTTAACATCTTAGGAACTGGCCCAATGGCTCAACGTGCATCTCTGTCACATTGTGATGGGACCGCACTGCTGCCCGAAGGAAAGTGCTGGAAGGCTGCACGTCCTCTTTACATTACATTTGGGGGCACCCCTCTCTAGATTCCATTGTCCCCTGAGAAGAGCCATGAACAGGGCCTTCTTCCCCTCAGCCTTGCACTCTGGAGCCTCACTACTCAAACTATGGCCTGGGAACCAGCAGCAGAAGCATCAACTGAGAACATGTCAGAAGGGCAGGCTCCCACAACCCCCCACAACACATGATACTGAATCATACTCTGCATCCTAACAGGATCCCCAGATCCTGTGACATGAAAGTTTGAGAACTGCGGCTGTCATGCTCATCCCTCCTGAAAGTCACTGTACTGTGCCCCCTGAGGAGTGAAAAATGCAAGTTGAGGCTCTGAGGTAGAGAATACCAGAAATTTAGCTCTAACGTGCATTAGTTAGTTAGGTGACCTACATCAAATCACTTGATTTCTTGAGCCTCAGTTTCCCCCTTTATGTATTAGGCATAATAATGTCTGTCCCAGAGGATTGTTATGAAAGTCAAATGAAGTAAAATATGTAAATTCTACCCTTGCTTGCTGGCCAAGGGAAGGTTTTGCTGACAGTTAAGTGCCCAGGGGTAAAAAGAAGGACAAAGATGTTTTGAGAAAACTGAGGCAGAGAGAAGGCCCAGTCAGGGATATTAGTCATGGCAAGACATCAGCTTAACCTGAATGTTCCTATTTGGCCCTCCATGTTCTCTGTTCTTTTGTCTTTTAAAGAAGCAGATGTATACTCACAAAGGAGTTGGACAGCTAGGAGTTGGGGCCCATGAGGATTTACTTCCAGAACCTTCGGCCCCACAACATGCTAATTATTTAGCAGATGTGCATGATTTAACATCTACACAGTAAGAGTCTCAGAGTCATTGATTTTCATTCCTATCCCAACACTTACAAGAAAATACCATCCCAACTGTATTTCCCTCCACATATATTAAAAGTTCCCAACATGACATCCGTAAAGGAATTACAGTACTGTATACAAATCTGTAGACAATAGATTTTTCTCACACACACACAAAAATCATGTTAGGCTTTCAAGACAGCTGGTGTCCTAGACACCTGAGATTTTTATTAATACAGAAACTTGAGCTCCATTCCCTTAAATTTCCTTCCAGTAATGGTTGGCTGTTTCACTTTTTCCTCAGTGTGAACTGAGTGCTTCCTCTTTTGGAAGGAAGATCAGAAAACACAGGCCACCCGGGACCTCTATTCATAGACAAATGTGTCCAATGCCTCTTAACCTCTGTGCACGCTGAACTTAGCGGTCATGTGGCCTTCATCATGGTATGGCTAAACAAAATGCTGGTCCAGAAATATATGTGTTTCTTAGTGAGAGTCTTTTTGAAAGAGAAGAGTTTAGCTTAGACAGCATTACACTGCACCATGCTACAATTACTCCCTATTGCATCAATGTGGGAGGCATTTAGGCCTTTGGCCAGTTAATAAATATGAACCAAATAGGGAAACAGTAGGAATAGGGTAGGGGGATGAAGAGTGAAAGAGAGAGAATTTGGCAGAATTACACCTCGTCTGTAGCAGGGAAAGATCTTGGATTATAGGCAATTAAACGCTCTTCCCCTCATTACTTGGAACTCTGAGGCTGGAGTCAATCCAAGCAGCATCCAGTCACCTGGCTGTCCCATTACAGCACGTGGGACGCTGCCCACAGGCCCTCCAGAGACCCGCCTCGAAGGTTCCTCCTTCCCATCACACATGACACTTGGCCTCACAGCACCTGTGGAGCTCAGCATGTTTCCACCAATGGCACAACCATTCATCTCACACTTGCAAACTATTTATGAGAACCCACCACACGAAAACTCCAAAGCCCAACAGATTTGCTCTCCTGTGTGTTTCCTGAGACACAGCTTCAGGACAACTGTGTTTCACCTTTGGGTATTTTCCACTTGGAAAAGTGCCTGTATTCTTACTGGGCCATTTTCTTTTATGGAGATGAATCCAAAGCATCAAACTCTCAACGAGAACTTCAACCTATCTTTTGAAAGTGCGAACCAGTTCTTAGTTCATAGATACTTCTGGAAACAAGGGCTGGGGAATCAGAAGACGCAGACCCTATGCGTCCAGCTGTGCCACTTACTGGCTGTGTGTGCTTGGGCGAGGCTGGATTTCACCTGCCTGGTCTTGTTCTTCTCATCCGTGGTGTAACTATAATGACATACGTCCTACCCATGGCTGACCAAGTGCGACCACACAGGTGAGAGAAGTTATGAAGTGCAACAGCATGTCTTGAATGACAACACCAGGCAATACTGTTCACTACTGTGACTAGTCTGACTAGTCACTGGGTCATAAAGCATAATCCTTTTTTTTTTTTCTAAGATTTTATTTATTTATTTGACAGAGAGAGAGAGAGATCACAAATAGGCAGAGAGGCAGGCAGGGGGTGTGTGTGGAGATGGCTCCCTGCTGAGCAGAGAGACCCATGCAGGGCTCGATCCCAGGACCCTGAGACCATGACCTGAGCTGAAGGTGGAGTCTTAACCCACTGAGCCACCCAGGTGCCAACAAGCTCAATCCTTTTGAAATAGAGGACGTGGGGGAAAAGAAAAAAGGGATGAAGTAGCCTCTCTGGTCAGATTCGACTTCATGGTTTCAAATAAGAGCTCTAACTGGCGTGGTATAATTTGTGCTATGATCATCTTAATTCAGGAGCAAGGCGGCTTCAGATTATTTGCTCAGATCCATATTCTCTTGAGAGAGAGAGATTGTACAAGCACAAGGGGGGAAGGGTTGGAAGGAGAGGGACAAGAAGACTCCTTGCTGAGCGCAGAGCCCACCGTGGACTACATCCGTATTTCTCAAATTAGCATGGCACTCTTTCTGCTGTACTGTACAGCCTCTCAAACTTTTCAGGAGCACAGACCTTTGTGTCAAGAGATCTGAAATCTATGCCTATACAATGTTCTAAAGAACAAGTTAACCTTTCAGAACCTCTCTGGGTCTTGAAAGGGGGTGGATTTCATCCAGAAATCAATTTGGAAAGATTCATCAAGAAACTTAAAACTTTATATCTTTTTTAAAAAAGAATATATCTTTTTCTCCAATAATTACATTTTTGAAAAACTATTTTAAGGACATTGTCCTACACAAGATAGAAAGATTATCGCTACAGAGATGTTTGTTACAGTGTAATTAAAAATGCAAAAAAAAATAGGAGAGGTGAACAAAATGTTTAACCATCGTATATCTTCTTTATTACACTGTATGCTATGATTTAAGATGCTGATTTGGAATATAATTCAATTACATAGGGACATAGTTAATGAATAATGTTAAGTAAAATAAAAAATCAGGGCACTGAAATGTATGAATATCCTATCTTGATCCTATGCACAGAAAAGAAAGATGAAGAAAACTCCTTGCTAAACTATTGCCAATAGTCACCCTGGAATGAAAGTGGGTAATTTCTGGGGTGCCTGGGTGGCTCACTCAGTTAAGAGTCTGACTCTGGATTTTGGCTCAGGTCATGATCTCAGTGTCCATCTCAGGGTCCATCTCAGAGATGGAGCCTTGTGCCAGGCTCTGTACTAGGCCTGGAGCCTGCTTGAGATTCTCTCTCTCCCCTTCCCTCTGACCCTCTTTCCCACCCCCCTTAAAAAAAAAGTGGATGATTTTAACTTTTAATTTTTATTTCCTTTATGGTTCACTTTTTAGTTTCCCTCTATTTCCCAAATTTGCTTTAACATTTACTTATTATTTTATAAATGAATGAAACCTGACACATCATACCAGGAGGGTGAAACAGACAAAGTGTAAAGTCATTTGTTTCCACGTTAAAGATCTGGGCTTCCACAAGATTCTGACCTGTAAAGGTCTGCGATCAAAGTAGCTGACAGTTCCAAAGCAAGAAATCATTAACAACAGACTATGGCTAAACACATGGAATCCTGATGCCCGTGTCCACACCATTCTCCAAAGTGATGGGTCAGGGTATGTCCAGTGTGACACAGTGATCGGAGCGGCTGAATATAAACCGTACTGAAAGCAGAAGTCCAACGAAGGGGCCAGTAGTAATAAGCATGGCTCAGTGTTTACAAGAGTCATCAAAGCTATGTAAATGCTGGCATCTGAAACTACCACTGTGAACTGGTTTTTACAGCAATGTTATGCTTGGTCAGAAGGCTATTTTGGCATGAAATAATTCCACAGAAGTGAGAAATATGCTTGTCCCCCCATGAGGCTCAGAATGACCTAATACGTTGGAAGCCTAATGAAATTTTCAAAGTGTTTTAAAAGCCAGTTCTGGGATGGTATTTTGATCTGCATCACCCACAGTGAGTTTATGTCTGGATGTTTTTAGAGTGGAGCCAAGAGAGCTAGAGCTTCAGGCCACACTCCAGGGATAGCAGCCAAGTGGCAAGCACACGATCAGTTACAGACCAAGGAAACTGCTTCGTTCGTGCCTGGCTTTATTATGTTAGGGTCTCACAAAACAAAGTCACAATTAAATAATAGAAGAAATATTCCGCTAGAGAATGAAATTCTCCCTCCCGTTTATCTTTTCCTATGACCTGTATGCATTTCCTAAGACCATGCTTCCATTTGCCTACAATCTAATAAGAAAAAAAAAACAGAGCTCTTGGACGGCTCAGTTCGTTAAGCGTCTGCCTTCGGCTCAGGTCATGATCCTGGGGTGGGGGGGATCGAGTCCCACACCAGGCTCCTTGCTCAGTGGGGAGCATGCTTCTCCCTCTGCCTGCTGCTTCCCCTGCTTGTTCTCTCTCTCTCTCTCTCTCTGTCAAATAAATAAATAAAATTTTATAAGAAGAAGAAGAGGAGGAGGAGGAGGAGGAGAAAGAAAACCAAAGAAGTTCCCTCCAATGAGCTTGGTAAATACTCAAAAGATAAAACAAAATATGAACCAAAGTTTCAGCGTGTATTAGTCCACAAAAATCAGTTGAACTACAGTTCACCTTTCCCTGAAAGAATCCCGCGCTCCATAAGGCGGCGGCTCTGGGGGTTGTAATAACATACAACGTCATGACTACAGCTAATACTGCCGCACCATATACAGAAAAGTCAGTAAGAGAGTAAACCCTAAGAGTTCTCATCACAAGGAGAAATCTTCCTCCTTTATTCTTTTATTCTTTCTTTTCTTTTTCTTTATCAATAAAAGAAAATGCACATTAGCTGAACCTATCATGGTAATCCTTTTACAATATAGTAAATCATACCATCAGGCTGTCAATTATATCTCAATAGAAATGGAAAGAAAAAGAAGCAGAGAGTTTGGGGGGCGTGAGAGACTTGCCCCCTTGCCTCCCTGGAGAAGGGCCCAGCGACACTGCCTTGCTGGGGAGCAGACAGGCATGTGTCCTCTCAGACCTACCCGTGGCAGGGGAGCAACTTGATCTGTGCACCTGTCACGACACTTCTGTCTTCCCAGAGCCAGGTGCTGGTCTGGCCGGCCCCACCGGCCACTTGCTGGGGGAAATGTGTACGAAGTGTGCAAAGACGAACAAAGACGCATCTACCTTCAGAATGAACTTCAGGCTTCACTCTTCTTTTCCATTTTGGGGAGCAAGACCCAAGCATGCACATTTCCCTTTTGTACCCTCTGATTAGTTGATACTTTTCACAGCGAAATAATTGGATCTTATTGAATGGATGGACATCTTTTTTTTTTTTTTTTTTTTTTCAAGCCACTTACTCTAAAGTCCTGGAGTTTATTTGGTTTTTTGGTTTTGTTGTTGGTATTGAGTGAGGGAAAGAAATGGTTTCTGTGCATGGGAACTCTCCCACAAAAACCTTTCCAATAACTGAAAAACCATCAGCAGGTACCCCTCCCTCTTGGGCCATTTTTAGGGAATTTTGGACAGGCTCATGGACCCTGCTGCAACTTTTATGTGGAGTCCAGAGCAAGATTTAGTTCTCAACTTGGGATGGGAGGGGGGAGCGGGCTTTCTTGTATCTTCCACATGCCACAGGCCTATTTCTGCCTCCTCACATCAGGCTCACATTTTTAGCACCTTCGCCCTCCCTCCTGACTCATGATCCCTTGTTATAAAAACCATGACATTTCCCAGATCTAGCTTCCCGCAAGAATGAGGTCTCCTGTGCCAGCCACTTTTGCAGACAACCAAAGCCGGCCCTCCACATGACAATTCTTTTCTATTTTTTTTTTCTATTTGAATTCTCTGCATTGGAAATTTTTCTGCAACTGCTAGCACGTCCTACCTCTCTCCTTAATCCGAACAGTGAGCTTTCATGACCTTTCCTCCTTGATGACACAGGGTTGTCACTGCGAACATCAGCAATGTACTTGACGGCTCTGACGTCACTGCCCATTTATCGGGCAGATCCTGAGAACAATTTGCCCTACCCCAGGCGGAGTGGCACTGATGGAGGGTCTGGGGCTGCTTCTTATAGGTTCTGTTTGATTTTGGTTTTGTTTGTGCACTTCCCTCCCCTGTAAGTTAGCAGCAATTACCTTGTTAGGCAACCTCTTCCTCCGTCACAGTGCTCTGAGAAAATCAAGCTTGTGACTATTTTGTCAAAGCTCAAACTAAGTGATGGTGATGATGATGGTGGTGGTGATGATGGTGATGGTGATGACGGTTAACATTCGTGGGTCTCTCCTGTGTCCCAGCATTGCTCCTGAGTGTTTTACAGATGTAACTTCACAAATAGGCTCAGAGATAGAGTTTGGGGGATTTCCTATGAGGAAAGAACTAACTTTGAAGCTATGTTTATTTTTTTTTTAATGTCTTTATTTGAGTCTAGTTGACGTGCCACGTTACATTAATTGCAGGTGTACAACACACTGATTCGACGAGTCTAAACCTTACTCTGTGCTCACCGCAAGCTACCGTCTGTCGCCCCACAACACTATTACGGTATCACGGGCCATCAACCCCGCGCTGTGTCTTTTACTCCCCTGACTTGTTCATCCCATAGCTGGATGCCTGTGGTCCCACTCCCCTCCACTCGTTTAGTCCATCCCTCCAACCCCCTTCTCTCTGGCAACCACCAGTTTGTTCTCTGTATTTATAGGCCTGAGTCCGCTTTGGGTTTGTTTATTCACTAGTTCTCTAGTTCTGTTTTTTGGTTCTCGCACATGAGTGAAATCATACGATATTTGTCTTTCTCAGCCTGACCTCTTTCACTTAGAGTAACACCCTCTAGGTCCATCCATATTGTTGCAAATGGCACAAGCTCATCTTTTTCTGGCAGAGTAACACTTGTGTGTGTGTGTGTGTGTGTGTGTGTGTGTCTGTTTTCAGTCATCAGTTCTGGCTGCTTAAAGGAAAGCTGCTCCTGCGCAATTCCACCCTCCAGGAGACTAAGGGTTGGCTGATGCCACCAGATGAGTAAATTCCAGAAACAGGAAGTGCTGGGCCTGCAACTCATTGCAACCTGGGCTTTGGAAGGATGTTCTCCCATGCCTCATGACTTCTCCCTGTGTCCCCCCCTCCCCAATTCCTTTTCTCCTTCTCTTTTCTTCTAGCTCCTTCTAATTCCACCTGCACCTCCCTTCTTTTCTCGCTCCTCCCCTTTCCTTCACTCCTACATGTGTCTGGGGTATAACCAGCAGCTTTCAGGGGTGTGGCTAAGTGGGCAGACTCAGGAGCAAGAAGCAGGCTTGGCGCCACTGGGAGCTGTGGCCCGACTCCAGCTCTTCTCCTCACTAGCTGTGTCACTGCGGTGAGTCACCCTACTGTAGACTGATCAGTCAGTCAACCAAGGGCCTCCTTAAGACTCACAGCTATGAAGACATCTGTCAAACCAAAAGTTGGGTCAACAATATTGATGGTAAGTAAGGGACAACTGCAAACTCTTTTTGAGATGCATTCTCTTTATTAAAAATTCATGAAATTCCCACAGTATTTCTGACCACGGTAAAAGTCAGTCGCACACCAATGTTCCAACTAGTTTATCAATCTTTCGTATTCCTTTCACATGGGTACGCGGTGAGCAGTGTCTCCCAGCTTGTCCAACCAAATCAGAGCCAGCCGAGCCATGTATTTTTCTCACAGCTGGTTCTCAATAATACTCGTTGATGACTCAGTTGTCTGAGGGTTTTTAATATAAAACGGTCACCACGAAGAAATAAACCTCTCTCGGGTCAGAGTGGACTTACCATCCAATCCCCCTATAAACCTGTCAAGTTGTTCACTTTTCATTTAAAGGGAATTAAGTGTTCTGGGAGATGAGGTGGGCAGAAGCACTGGCGACTATAAGAAGGGAGTCCTAGAATTGGAGGCGGCTGGTCTGGAAGCGAACTCTAGCTCTGTTTTTCACTGGCAATGAGAACGTGGGCCAACTGCCTGACTCCCTAAAGCTCAGTTTCCTCAACTGCAAAAGGAGAATAATACCCACCTCGCAAGACCATTGTGGACATTCAGTGAAAAAAACAGATTTCTTGGAGGGAAGACAGATTTCTTAGAGGGAAGACAGTTCACCAAATTTTAGGTGAACTAAAAAAAGCTAAGAATTAAGAACTACTCCTGTTTCTATGAAATGTCAGTAGGGCTTCCTGGCTCTCTTGTCCACCAGTGGTCTCTTTCATGTTTTTATTACTTTATACTGGGTGGAGAGCATATTCTATATGGGTGGAGAGCATATTCTCATTTTAGGACATTCACACCTGCAACGGCCCTAAGAGGAGGTGCTACTATTGTTCTCATTTTTAAAAACTTTTTAAAAAAGATTTTGTTTATTTATTTATTTGACAGAGAGATCACAAGTGGGCAGAAAAGCAGGCAGAGAGAGAGGGGGGAAGTAGGCTCCCCGCTGAGCAGAGAGCCTGATGTGGGGCTCGATCCCAGGACTCTGAGATTATGACCTGAGCCGAAGGCAGAGGCTTAACCCACTGAGCCACCCAGGCACCCCGACTATTGTTCTCATTTTATAGGTGAGAAAACCAAGACTCAGCAAGGCTTAGTAACTAAGGTTGTCTGACGAGTACATCAAAATGGCAAAGTCGGGCTTTGAAATTGGGCATCATGCTCACACCATCAGCCACCATGCCCAAATGCATTTAAGGGAAAGAAGTGATGAGGAAGACAAATGGATCTCCAAGTTTCCTTCAAATCTAAAAATGCTCAATGAAATTCTTCCCAGACTTTCCTGCTTAGGCCTGGCAGCTTCTACTAGGGGCTGCATCCTGGACTCTGGGTTATGGGCTCAGGTACAGGAATGTGAGATTACTGCTTATCCAGGGAAGGTACTGGTCTTTAAGGATGAGAGCATAGATACAGTTTTGATTGTGTTGATTGATATCTAATTTCAACTACATGTTTTGAAGCTCCCACACAGTATTTGCAATCATGAAAAAAGCTAATTCCCAAATGTGAGTAGATAAACTCTGAATTACACCAGACCTGTTGCCCAAACAAGTTCATGATCATAGACATTATTGTAAAATGTATGTTTTTATTCTTGCCAGAGTTCAAAATGATAAGCTGCTTGCAAAAAAACAAAAAACGGAACAAAACAAAACAAAAAACACCATACAAACTTAGCAAAAAAAAAAAAAAAATCCAAAACGAGACACACACACACACACACACACACACATTAAAACAAGTATAACAAGGTAGAAGCTAAGCAATAAAAATAAGAAAAATGTACTATGGAAATACCAGGCTAGGGAGTAAGCATCAACATAGCTTTGAGCTTCCTGGCAGCCAAAGCAAGAAATAGAAAATGCATGGAGCCGAAGATACGCAATTTTTCTGGACACCACTGTTTCTAAAAGACTCTTGCATCATAGGCTAGTAAGAGTACTCAGGAAAGTCTGGTCACACCCCTGAGAGTTCGATGAAGTGGAGGACCGTGGGCACAGCTCTACGACAAACAGCGCACTGGTCGGATGAGGGGTCTGCTTCAGGACAATGCATGGGCTGATCCCGTGCATGAGGTCTGCAGGGTCGGGGTGGACAGAAATACTAATGAGACTAATCTGGAATGCCTGCACCTTTCCTCTCCAGGACTCTGAAAAGCTTCCCTGCCAGTCTCTCCCATGCCATTAGTACTACCCCAGAGGAAGCAGAATCGGCTGGGTGTACCTGGTGTGGTAGCTGGGATTGGGGAAGAGCAATTTCTAGTCTTTGAACCTCACAGAGGAGGATCTATGGCGTGAATCAGTTCCATTTCCTGATCTATCCAATGTGGTTTTGCAGAGGCTTTTAGTGACCCATTCCCTTCCTTGCTTCTCACCAATCCACTCCCGCTTACATTCTACCAATATTTGCAGATTCCCAACAGTCATGCATAAAAACTAACCTCATTTGTTTGCAGTAACATTTTGTATGAAATATAGACTTTGTGCAAAGTTCCGGATGGCAATCCTTGACCTTAATTTTCTTCCCTGCTTCTAGGAAAACCAACCTAGGTTTGCGCAGACTGTTGTCGGCCCTTCTCCAGACTCCGATCACTTGGAGTATGCACGTGTCCATCCACTTTTTCATTTTTATTGAACCACTATAATGGGTTATGATTTTGGGACCAGCACAGGCATGACTCATGGTCCCAAGAAGCACCTGAAGCCAGCTGCGGCCCCCAAGCCCCAGATGCTGGAACAATCGACCAGTGTGTTTGCTCGTCGTCTACCTCCTGGTCCCCGCAGGTTGAGAGGATGTCCTCCCTCGTCTCTTTCTAAGGAACAGACTTAAGGACTCCCTGACAAGAAATGAAGGAGAGAAGATCCGCAGGCGGCAGTTCATTAAGGTTCACTACAGGTCCAAACTGAGAGCCTACTCTTCTGTTTTGGGGAGGTCATCAGCATTGACGAAACCAAAGAGAATTTTTGTCTGATCTGTGATAACCAAGTATTGCTTTGCACCAGAGACGGCCAAGTACAAGTCGTGCCACGTGAGAACGATCTTTGTGCGGACAGAGGGAGTCCCTCATCTGGTGACCCATGAGGCTTGTGCCATCTGCTGCCGGGATCGCGTCTTCAGAGTGACTGATATACCACTCAGGCTGATCTGGACACCGGCACACCAAACAGAACAGCCAAACGGAGCAATGGGTGAAAAACTCTCCAGGTGACATAATTGGAAGGCTCTTTGTACTTAATTAACGATAATACGGCAGGATTAACTGCCAAAACAAACAACTTCCTAAACATCGGGCATTGCACCAGGCCCTGCTATACAATGGTGAACAAAATCCAATAGACACCTGTTTTTTTACTCTGATTAATCAAACAAACATCCCCAGTAGAGACAGAATGACAAGTTGCAGTAAGTGACCTAAAATCGTTACCGCAAAACCCAACGTGGAGTCGTGAAGTGGAAGAGGTGGAGAGGGAAGAGGTCCTTCAGAGAGAGGTTCTTTCGTCACCTCCTCTGAAGAAAGGGTGAGAGTTACTTATGCCACAGAGGAGGAGAAATCCGAAGACGCCGAGCCGCACCCTGGGTCAGATCCCAAGGTCATGCTGCAAGTGCTGTCTCTTTTCCTCAGAGCAAGAGAAGGATCCTGAGGCTTACAGAGGGGCAAACAGTGCTTTCACAACAATCTCCCTGGCAGCAGTGGTAGAGTGGTTTACTGGAGCCTGGCGAGCCCACCACTGCAGTCGTCCAGATGATTTAGGGATAAGGTTGGGGTGAAGGGGGTGGAGGAGAAGGAAGTTTCCAGCTGGAGAAACTGGGTGGATAATAGTGCCATTGGGTGAGATAAGAAACTGCACAGAACTACAGGCTGGGGCAAATGGAGGGAAGCCGCCACCGTTCCAGGTTCTGTGCTGAGGACTGTTGAGATCGTATTTTGGCTTTACAACAAATCTGCAAAGTGGGTATCATTATCCCATTTGTTAGATTAAAAACCCAAGACCAGGGAAACCTGGATGGCTCAGTTGGTTAAGTGTTGGCCTTGTTCTTCTTTTCCGTAAGGACTGGTTGAAAATTTAAAATCTCTGTGAGTCAGAAATATTCCAATAAAGGGATGCCTGGGTGGCTCAGTTGGTTAAGTGTCTGCCTTTGGCTCAGGTCATGATGCCAGGGTCCTGGGATCAAGTCCTGCATTGGGCTCCTTGCTCAGAGGGGCATCTGCTTCTCCCTCTGCCTGCTGCTCTCCCTGCTTGTTTTCTCTCTCTCTATGTCAAAATTTTTTTTTTAATTTTATTTATTTATTTGACAGAGAGAGATCACAAGTAGGCAGAGAGGCAGGCAGAGAGAAGGGGGAAGCAGGCTCCCTGCTGAGCAGAGAGCCCGATGCGGGACTCAATCCCAGGACCCTGAGATCATGACCTGAGCTGAAGGCAGAGGCTTTAACCCACTGAGCCACCCAGGTGCCCGAGACAAATAAATTTTTTAAAAATCTAAAACAAAACAAAACAAACAAACAAACAAAACCAAGACAGTGTTGTTAAATTATTTTTTCCAACCCAGACTTTATGGGTTGGATTTTTCAGAGCAATCCAGTACCCACTTTGCCTCCCAAGATCTCTTAATAAAAAAGATTACCTTTCCCTGGAAACCAAAGCCCAAAGCCACAGGGCTCAGATAGAAATGCACCTGGCACATTGTCAGAGATTCTGAGTAGGCTACTCTGAGACCTGGGGCAGGGAAGCCATGTACAATTGTGCAGGAGGTTTACTGCTCAAGCCCAGAGGGTGTGAGTCATATCAAACTCCATCTGAATGCTGCCTCCTGACTACGTTAGTCCTGCCCCTTCCCAGTTTCTCTTCAAAGATGACTCCATACTCTATGATTCTCCCATAAACCCCAGGGTCCAAACAGAATCAGTGGCCAAGGCAACACCATGTTCTTCACCTCTCTGGACCCCAGATGTCCTTTCCATTTTTGCAGCCTTCATCCAAACACAGGTAGTTCCCCCTCACCCTTTTCTCTGCTCAGCTAGCACTCCAGGGAGGAGTGAATGTACAGGGACAGTGATCTCTCCATCACCACGCCACCACTGCCTACAAGAGCTCTCTAGACCAGCACACCAAACCCCAAACAATGTTAATATCTGCCCAAATAAATGCTACAAATAGAAATAAACACGTTATACCAAAGCTCTCATCTTTTTATCTGGTTAACATCAAATATCCCCAAGTCACTAATTAAACGGTTCCTTGCTCACCTAATCACGTCCTCCAAGACCCAAGGTGCTGAGGAGCAGTGACTAATTCCTTTTACCTTTGAGGCAGACCAATCTCAGTGTGAGATTTACACTGAAAAAGCCCAACTCTTCTCCAAAGCCCCTGGGGCTGGATAATCTACAGCCCTTGGTCTGAGCTGGCTCTGGGGCTAAAGAAATCAAGGATTCTTCTCTCTGAAGGGTGGGGGGTACCACATTCACAGAAGTGCTTTGGATTCCTGGTTTCCTTCCTGCTCACCAATGCTCAGGCAAAGTCTCAAGTACACCTCGCTGCTGGTGGGGAGGGAGCTGATCCCCTGGTCTGTGATCAGCTCAGTTCTCCAAAAGAAACTGCTCAGACAGGGGCTCCATCCATCCCTACTAGTCCTCACCACGGCAGCCCTTCCAAAGTATCTGCAACAGTCACTTTAGAGACGCTTTTTTATGGACGAGTCCCACTTTCCTTCCCGTAAAGGAATCAGGAATATATTCCTCCAACTTCCAATCAAGACGATGACTCTGCAGACAGGCTGCAGTGTTTTTCTTTCTTTTTAAAACACCCCTCTCCTCTATAACTCGCATGTGGCTGCTCATTTAGACTTCTGAATGTGTTCTCTTGGTCCCTATGCTAACATACCAGAGAGTCTAAGTTGCCATTTGGGTCATGTGGAATTTCACTCCTGTACGAGTCCGTCCACGTGGTGACTAATACCCGCTGCGGAACAGAGCTCTTCACCTGCAGCTGTCCCTGCGGAAGGGAACAGATGCATTCCTCGGACTGTAGTGGCGACCCTGTCCCCACCCTCTCTTTGAAAACAGCATTCCTGAGACATGGATGTGCTCCGGATCCTTCCAGAGGCAGCTGACACTTCTCCAACCCAACACCCAAGGCTGCCTAGTGATCTACATCTTAGGGCACGTGGATGGCAGTGACCCCTCCTCCCCATCCATTAGCAGCTGCTTGAATTGCACCAGCTGTTGGTGTCCAGGCAGCGGGAGAGGCTCAGTAGGCAAGTATGGGGACCTTGGCTTCCCACCACCTGGGGCCCTGATGCTTCATTAATTTCATTTCTTCCTCCCAAAGTTCATAGGAACTTAGACCATTTACTGCCACCATGAGGTGGTCTTGGCCTGAATATTTTCCCGAGCTGATATCCTCCCCGTGAGAGGGGAGGATATTTCCCAAATCACAGCGTAGAGCGGGCGGGAAACCCTCTTTCCCTCCCCCTTTGTCAATTTTTCTACCATAGAAATGCTACAATGAATAACAAAGACACCACCGTTAGACATGGCAAAACTAAAAATAAAAGCATAGCTAAAACTTCAGGACAAGCCTGGAACTACAGGATTTGATCTCTGTCTCTATTTGAGCGCTGAATGGGCAGGTGGAAGAAAAGCTAGGTGGGCACTGGCAGGAGAAAAAGAAAATGTGTTTTTCATTTGCGGTCCTAGCAGTGGGGTCCGAACCGGAAACATAGCTGAGTGCTCTCATCAGGGGAATGCCCGCAGGTAAAAAGCACTGCCCTCTCTTTCTTTGGTCAGCATCTCTTCTGTCTCGGCGGTCTTGCTCTCATACTGCTT
Source organism: Mustela nigripes (assembly GCF_022355385.1). Classification (NCBI taxonomy): domain Eukaryota; kingdom Metazoa; phylum Chordata; class Mammalia; order Carnivora; family Mustelidae; genus Mustela; species Mustela nigripes. The sequence goes on along the minus strand of NC_081565.1, from coordinate 74,521,102 downwards.
ACTCTGCTGTCTTGTTTAATAATCACTGCATTAATTTCCTATTTGTCATTCCTGTTTTTCAAGAAGGTGCCATTTGGGGAGACCACGCTTGGAGTAAGGGACTACCTCCCTTGCTGCACCCCACCATCAGTGATGGTTATCAAGAAGACGTAGGCACCCGAGCCAGTCCTGACCAGGTAGAAAGCACCCCAGAGAAGCATTTGAGTGCCAGGAGGGATCCCACTGAGGTCACATTTGGGATCTGCTTTTGCCATTTCTTTTAAATACAGCATATTGTCAGGAAGAAGGGTACGTATCAGAAGGAGAGACCTAGGGCAGAGGGGGCTGGGATTATGCCAGTGAATCTGCCTCAGCTTAAGGGTCCACAGGAGCAGAGTGAACTGCGTGTTTCCCCAATTTCAACAGAACTAAGCTCCAAACTGCTCAATAAAAATCCAAAATCATTGCTCCCCCTTCAAAGATTTCTGATCCACACCAGGGCCTGGCCTAGAATGGGCGAGCTTCTTTTCTCCTCACAATGACAAATGAATAATAAATGCTCCTAGTCTGGAGGAAAAATGATGCACACTCTCTCCAACGTTTTGATCATTGGAAATTTTATCCATGACTAAGAGTTACTCCATTTTGCAATTTAAAATGTCTTTTGTCTATTGGAATGAGCTGGTTCCAACAATGGTGAGGTTATGTTAGGACTTTGGAAAGAACACTGACTACTCCAAACTATTAAAAGATACACATCATGACTACAGAATATGGAAGCAAGAAGTCAAGTTGGTAGGAAAAATCCTTGCCAGCTAGACTTTTCGTGCAGATAAGCCTATATTAACTTCTGACTGAAAACAGCTTAAGCAGAACACCTAAATTCTAACTAATTCTGGTGTAATTGGGCCTAAACGAAAGCCAGCATGATTTTCTTTTCCTTAAAATGTTCTCCAAAGTACTAGCCTGTTTCTTTTAAACAGTACTAATTTACTATGAATATACTTCTCACAAATGAATGTCATAATAATTGACTTGATATTTTTCTCCAAAACAAAGATAATCCTCTAAAACAAAAGGTTATCTACTATGATAGTTAATATTGCAAATTAAGTAAAAATTTTATTTACCTAGAAAATATCATTTGTCAGGAGAAATAGGACACCAAAAGTGACCAAAACACCTTTAGTGTGGCTATGAAAAACCAACTGTGATCTCTGATATGAAACCTATTTCGAGAAAAAAAAAATAGCAGTAATTGTCCTTCTGGCTAACACAGGTGACCAGGAACAGTATCTCAAGCAACCACTTCTTTCTCCTGTCTTTTTTTTTTTTTTTTTTTAATAGTGTAGAGCAAAGTGCTCAGCTAGTGAAGGGACTTGGTAAATAAACTTACCCATTACTTTGAACTGATTGCTCTGAAATAGGAAATTTTTCTGTTCCAGCAATCGTTCTTCAGAAAGGAGGCAAATCTCTTGCTCACATCAGACCCCACAATCTATATGTTTATTGTTAAAATACATGTTTGAGGTGTGGAACACAGGTGCAGCCTACACCTGCACGTATCTATGATGGCTATTTATTTTCATCCACCAACAAAATAAATAAATAAGTAAATAAGTTGGCATGATCGACTTTCCTTTTTGTGCTCAAGTAAAACTACAAGGGGTGAGCCGTAAACACAGAGACGACCACCAACTTTCTCAATTCTGAAATCCCCACTGACAGTTGACTCTCCAGGAGGCTTACGGTACAAAACAAATTACTTACATTAGCAGTAATCCACTCTGACGGTCTTTTAAAAGATAGAGTTAAATCACTGAAAGAATCACACTGGGGTCTACTCTCCCTTTGTTGTGCAAGCATAAATATGTTATGATAATAATCTGGCAAATATTCTGCCATATGATGAAGATGTCACCTTAATGCAGACTTTGTATTTTGTCTTCTATGAAGGTTTAAAGGTTAAAGGCATCATAAATTATGCATTTCCTCCTATGCCAGGCCCAGGAAAGGTAATTTCACTGTTCATTAAAGATATTGCTTGTAAATGAGCAGAGGCTTTTTCCTAAGTGTTGAAACAGAAACATTTCCATTATGTGCATTACCGCTATGCTGGAGAGCCAAGATAGTTTGGAATTAGGAAGCTGCTGGAATCTGTTGTTCCAGAATATGTAGCAACTGTCAACACACACAATAAAATCACAGTTCACTCTTTGGACAGTGGTACAGTTGTACCGGGCCAACGAGCTGGTCTCCTCCCAGGAGAACAATAGTCTGGCAAAACCCTACATCATCAGCAACAGTTGGGGTTTCCCCTTCTGCCTCTGCCCAAATTACAGATCTTAACAGGGACTGGGAGACGCGCGATTCACGCTAGCACGTCTTACTCCTGCACTGGAGCAAGCTCTTTGTGAGGGATGCCTGGGTAAACTCTGCCTTTGCCTGGCACATCCTTCCCAGCTAGCACCCTAACTTCCTTTCTTACGCTTTGCCACCACCTCCAGCTAAAAGCACAGTTCTAAGGGATTTTTCCCCCTCCCCTTTACACTTAGAGGTAACTGCATCTGCAGAAGGCAAGGCTCGTTTTTTTGAAAGGAGCACCACACCCATTAACCCTCTCGCCTTCAGAAGCAAACTGCAGTTTGGCTCTACCTCTCTCCAACCTCAGACCAAACGAACCAAAGCTAGACACACAGGACCCAACTTCTGCCAGGTCGACCACCCCCAGCTCAGCACTCTGCCTGCCTGTGGGCGGGCGAGGATTCTGGATACAGACTGCCTGCTGTAAAGGACCAGAGTTCCAGAGATTCTTTCCAGGGAATAGCCCTCATACCCTGACAACTAAGTGGCAAAGTTGTTTCTTCCTTCTCTGCTGCAATGCCCTTTCCTCTTCATCAGCGTGCGCGCGCGCACACACACAAGCACACACACACACAGAGATACGCACCCTCAGGCGCACACACACACAGACACACACACATAGCGTTGCTCCCCTAACTTACCAGTTTAGATTTGGCGCGTTGCAAAAATTCTTCCATGTCTCCGCGAGAGGTTTGGACTAGGGGTACCCGGCGGGGCGCAGAGAAAGATCTCTGCTCGCGGAGAGAAGCGGGGTCTCGGGAAACTGGCCGGCGGAGCGCAGCGACCGCTGCTCCCTCCTGCCGCTCAGAGGCGGCTGAGGCTGTGGCTGCGCCCTCGGCTGTCGCCTCCCAGGGCTCCCCGCCCCACCCTCGCGCCCCCGCCACCGGCTCTGTGCGTCTGACTCTGCCCTAATAAGGAAAGTGGGTGTGCCGCCCGGGAGCCCCAGGGCGCGCCTCGCGCGGGCACAGGCACGCGCCTGCGGGGCCGGGACTCGGGGCCGGGGCTCGGGGCACCGCGCGAGGGCGGGGGTGTTGGGGGGATGGCGAGGGGCTCCTCCGCCAATCGCAGGGCCCCGCTGCGGCCTCCTGACGTGGCGCGCGGAAAGATGCTGCAACCATGGACAGCGCCCAGAAGTGCGAGCCAAGTGCGAGGGGCTGCTGCAAAGAGAGGTTCTGCCGCAGGCACCGCCGCTGTCAGCCAGGCGAGGTGGGAAGTGAGAGAGGGGTACAGAGGTCCCCGGAGAGCACCCCCCGCCCCCCGCCGACCAGCGCCTCCCTGGCTGGCTGGCACGTTACAGAGAGCTCCAGCGGTCACTTAATGAACTGGCTCTGCGGACCTGGCCAGGGGATGCATTCAGCTAGATTGGGGGTTGGAGGGTTACTGCTGAGCTAAAAGCAGTGCGACCTTGATGGAAAATAATCAGAAGAGCAGGCTGGGAGGTTGTGCTTGGATGCATATCTCCTCCTTACCCTCAAAACACACCCATCCAGCAGCAGGCATCTGCAATTCACCCCGGCTAGGTGCCCTTATGTTGGCCCTGGGCTGAAGCATAGTTACATCGTTCTGCAGTCCCCATCTGCTCTCCGATCAGGAGGCGCTGGGGCTATAGAACCTTCCTACTGCGTAAGGGTCTGTTTCTACCAGAGCCTCAGATAATTTCTATGCACATTAAAGTTTAAGAAGTACTACAATAAACAAATATATAACTATGATCCTTATCTTAAGCCATGAAGTTTCCTTGTGTGTGTTCCCTAGCCTTATCGAATCCCAGGAATCTTGGGCTTTCTCTCGCATCTGGGCTATAATACTTTCCTGCCCTCTCACCAGCCCTCACTGCCTGGCTAACTCAGGCTTCAGCTGTCAGCTTGGGATGTGGTCTCAACCTTGACACCCAGGGTTTTAAAAATACTGATTCCCAGGTTCTATCCCGGACCAAAGGGTTCAGTGTCTCTGGGAGAAGGGCCACAACAACAGCAACGATGTGAGATTCTCCAGCTGATTCTAACGTGCAGCCCAGATATGATCATCTGATTCTCAGACTTTAACATAGATCTGAACCCCTCAGAGATCTATTAAAACACAGATTTTGGTGTTTCATCCCCAGGATTTCAGGCTTAATAGGTCTGGCTTAACACACCTGAGAATTCCCATTTTTAATGGTCTCCCAGGGTTTGCTGATGCTACTTAGAAATTATCTTCTACAGGAAGCCCCTCCAACCCCAACCTACTCCTCCTTCCTGCCCCCACAGCAAGTCAGTCGCCCCACCCCTGTTCTGCTCTGCCAATCTATATTTTCTATTCTACTGTAACTTATTCGATTACTTATATGTGTTCTCCTCCAGGCTGTGAGCTCCATTAGAACAAGGACTTTACCTGTCACATTCATGGATGAGTCCCTAACACAGGTCATGATATATATAAATCCTCAATAAAAGTACTCTCATAACTAAATGTACATATGGAAGGTTTTTGGCGTTCTGCATGTGTGTGTGATTATCCAATTATTTTTCATTCAGGAGGACCCAATGAAAAACTATCAGCAGAGTCTACAAATCTGATTAAAGGAGAGTGATAGGAATATTAAGTTCCAGTTTACATTCAGGTGATGAGCTGTGTGGAAGCTGCAGATTCTATCTGTTTCTTTGCTGACTCAAGTAATTTAAAACCATCCAGGTAAAACAAGTGTTTTGTCAGCCTTTAAATCAGGGAAGTTGATCACAATTCAAGTAACACTGCTGAGAAAAATTCCCCAGAATTTCTTGCCTCTGACTCCATCGAGGAATTTAGTGACAATCACAAAACAGTTTTATTTCTTTGACTTTTGATTTTAAACATTCTGGGTAGCTATTATACAGCCTGGAGAATTTCTTTAAAATTCTGATGGATTTAAATTCTAACATCTAAGAGTTTTTCCTCTGTCAACAATGTACCTACGTAACAGTTCATCAAAATGTATCTCCTCCAAGAGGACTTCCTGAATGAACTACTCGTATCAGAGACCACACACTTAGTGGCATAGAGTAACTTGAATTTATTTTATTGTTGGGTAGGTTAGAAGTTTGACACAGGTCTCACCAGGCTAAAACAAAGCTTTAAGGTCAACCAAATTGCACTCTGCTGTATTCCTTTCTAGAAGCACTAGGGCAGAATCTTTTTTTTTGGGGGGGGGACTTCCCCAGTTTCTAGAAGCAGCCCCCATTTTCTTTTTTTTTTTTTAAGATTTTTATTTATTTGTTTATTTGACAGAGAGAGAGAGAGAGATTAAGAGAGCACAAGTAGGCAGAGAGGCGGGCAGGGAGAGAGAGAGGAGGAAGCAGGCTCCCTGCTGAGCAGAGAAGCCCGATGTGGGGCTCGATCCCAGGACCCTGGAATCATGACCTGAGCCAAAGGCAGAGGCTTTAACCCACTGAGCCACCCAGGTGCCCCAGCAGCCCGCATTTCTTGATTGGACGTACCTTCCTCTGTCTTCAAAGCAAATAATGTTGCAACTTTCTGACTACTCTTCCATAGCCACCTTTCCCTCTGACTCTCTTCGTCTACCTCTCTGTTTCTCTTTTTAGGGACCCTTGTGATTACATTGCATCTATTAGGATAAACAAGGATAATCTCCCTGTTTTAAGGTCAGTTGATTAACAACTTTCATTCTTCTTTGCCATGTAACTTAACATATGCACAGGTTTTAAGGATTAGATTGCAGGCATCTATGGGAAGCCATAATCTACATACCATACCCACACCCCAAGTTATTTGGTGGCTATCACCTTTCAATCCTCAGTACTTTATCACTCCACAGCAGCCAGAAATCTATGCCTTTCACTAACTCTAATTAGAAATTGCACAGTGGGTTTGCCTGGGGTCTTTGAAAAATACTGCTGCTCCAGCCCCAATTCCAAAAACCCTGAATTAAATCATCTTGGGAGGAGGCCAGGTATCATCAGTATTTTTTAAAAGTTCATCAGATAATTCTCTAGTCACCGTTGGGAACTGCTGCTGAATTCGCATTCCCCTATCACTCAGGCACAAAATGTAGAGTCCGCTACGATCTATAACTTTCTCCTACCCCTTGTGGCCAAATAGTTCCCAAGTCCAATGTCCTCAAGCTCTGAAAAGGCCTCCGTCAAATTCCCTCCTTCTGATCCAAGTGCTATCAGCATAACTCAAGGATTTGCATCTAAACCTAAAGCTGATTCCTCCATCCTTCGCTCTGGTTAATAAAACAATCCTTTCCTTTACTCCTTTTTCCATTCTCAGGTTTCTTGACTCCTAGTCTCCTCCCATTGAGATCCCTATCTGGGATCTCTTTATTTTGTAATTAATTATCTTGAGTAGATTCATAGAATGGTTGTTACGGACTAAACTGTCTTCCAAAACTCATATGTCAAATCCCTCACCCCCAAAGTCATGGTATTAGGATGCAGAGCCTTTGGGAGGCAATTAGGTTTTGATGAGGTCATAAGGGTAGATTGCCCATGATGGAATTGGTGTCCTTATAAGAAGAGGAAGAAGGACCCGCGCTCTCACACTTTCTCTCTCTACCATCTGAGGATATGGCAAGAAGGAGCTGTCGACAAGCCAGGAGGAGGATTCTCACCAGGAACCAAATCAGACAACACCTTGGTCTTAGACTTCCTGGCCTCCAGAACTGGGAAAAATAACTGTCTGTTGTTTTAGCTGTTGATATATGGCACTTCGTTTAAGCAGCCCAAGCACACTAATAAAGGTAGTGCTGGGAAAAGGAAGACTACAGGGATCATCTAATTCTATATTCTTATTTTACTGTGCAAGTAACAAGACCCAGAGTAGTTCATTATTCTGCTTGGGCTAACAGAGCTCCTTCAAGGCAGGGCCAGGGCTCAGCTCTTCATCATTCATTCCTTCAACTTTATGGATCGTCAACTACACTTAGATGGGTATTAGCCCTCACCTGTGATATAAAAGACAAGATCCGGGGGATGCTGGGTGGTTCAGTGGGTTAAAGCCTCTGCCTTCGGCTCAGGTCATGATCCCAGGGTCTTGGGATCAAGCCCCGCATCGGGCTCTCTGCTCAGCAGGGAGCCTGCTTCCTCCTCTCTCTCTGCCTGCCTCTCTGCCTACTTGTGATCTCTGTCCGTCAAATGAATACATAAAATCTTTAAAAAAATAAATAAAAGGCAAAATCCTTGCTCTTAAGGAGCTCATGGTCCAGTCACTTTCATACAAAGATAAATGCAGTGATCAAGAATTGCTCCCGGTATTGTACTAATGGAGATACAATATGGTGTCACGGCTATAATCTGGATTCTCATCCTTTCTGTGGTAGATTAAACAAGGCTGCAAATTCTTTGACATTCCTCCCAATGACAGGTCAGGTCTATGTTGCTGTCTTTTAACCTAGGAGAGCTCTATGACTTCCCGAGCAATGACATATAGCAGAAATGACATCATGACAGCTTCGGGACCAAACCTTAAAAGAGACTGGCAGCTTCCACTTTTGGTCTCCTGGAATACTAACCAGCATACTGTTGGAAGTATGGAACACTCTTGGAACCCAACCAACATACTATGAGGAAACTCAAGCAGCTACGTGGACAGGCCCACATGGAGAACAACTAAGTGTGCTGGCTAACAGCCCAGTTGTCTGCCATGTGGGTGCACCATCTTGAAATAGATTACCTAGTCCCAGACAAGCCATCCTCCCTGATGTCCTGGAACAGAGTTCAGCCTTCTCCACTGAGTCCTGCCTAATTCCTGACCCACAAAATCATAGAATATAATAAAACAACTGTTATTATAAGCCATTAAATTTCTGGGTAATTTCAGTTTAGTAACTTTAGGTAAGGTAACCTCTCTAGGCTTTAGTGTCTTCCTCTATAAAATAGGAATAGTCCTCCCTCTTAGGATTGCTGTGAAAGTTAAATGCAATAATCCATGCAAAGGGCCTCGTTCCTGGTCTATAGATGCCATTACAGTCATCACAAAGGATCGGTCAAAGAGAAGAGAAACTTAATAGAGTGGGTAGAAGTGAAGACAAGGGAATCCAGAAGGAGAACCCAACAAGAGAGAAATCTCTGAGTGAACTGGAGACGGACCAGCAGTCACCAAAAATGTGAAACTGTTTTATTATTTATAGATACACAGTATATATTATATGTAATTTATAGATACACAGTATATATTATATGTAATATAAATACACATGTTTACTATATGTAATAATAAAAAGGTTATATTATAATTCGTGTCTATCCTACAGCAGCAACACCTGCTAGAAGTTACATTCCTTTGGCAATCAGGGCTTCACACAACGACACAACTGTTCACAACGACACAACTGTTTCAGAGAAAATCACTCCACATCCTCCAGCTCGTCATGTTTCTCTGCAATAACACACCTGCCTGCACTATTCACTACTCCTGAAATGTGCTTTTGGGCAAGTTCATTGACCTGTGTGATCATCAGTCTCCTCATTTGTGAAATGGAGAAAATAATACTTGCCCTAGCTACTTTATAGGATTATAAAAATTCAGGGGCACCTTGGTGATGCAATCGGCTGGGCATCCAACCCTTGGTTTTGGCTCAGGTTGTGATCTCAGGGTCCTCAGTGGGGAGTTTGCTTAAGAATCTCTCACTTTCTTTCCTTCTGCCCCTATCCCTGCTCACATGCTCTCTCTCTCTCTAATTAAAAAAAAAAATCTTTAAAAAATTAAATAAAAACAGAAATTCAAACGCTAACATCCCTACACATATTGGAAAATGTTAACAAGGGAAGGGAGAATAAGGAGATCTTTTTGTTGGGTTTACAAAAACACCTAACAGACGCCATGCTTTAAAGAAATTGGAGTGTGGTTGGAATGGCAGCTGTGGACTCACCATACAGGCATATTCCCGTGTGAGCTTCCTTACTGACCAGCTACACTTCTGACAGGTGTGGTTTCCTTGGTGAGGATGTGTTACATTTGCTGCTTAATAATTATTTCATGTGACAAAAGATGTTCAAGACCCTGTACCTCTCAGACTAGATTTTAAAAGTATTTCAAGTTTGTTTCAAGGACAAGGACCGAAGGGACTAGTGTGCATTAACTACTTAACTAACATGTGTTAACAAGAGCTTCTCATTTAACTTTCAAGCAACTATCCAATGCCTGCTTTTTTGCCTTGTGGATGATCAAATGCTCCTATTTTAGCCAATAGTATCAAAAGAAATTCATTTTTTTTGTCTTCATGTATTTGGGCAAGAATATCCATGTTTTTTTACAGTAGGCTTTGCACGGTTTTTTGTTAAAGGAGTCTGTGTAGCCATAATCCTCTCTGAGCTTTCTGTTGAGAAAGAAAAGGGGGGATTACTGGAATTGGCAGTGACTCTTAGAGCGAGTGGCAGGGTACAGATCACTTGGGAGACCGCCCTGAGAGTCAGATGTCGGCTTTGAATAGGACACATACACTTGCGTCATTTCTGGGAACCACAGACATCTTGTAGAATAATGAATTTAATTTGAAAGGACAGCAGAGGAGAGCGGAAGCACTCTGGGTCTGTGAGTCATCAGGATAATGAGGCAGTGGCCCTGCTTTCAGATCTGCGGACCTGCGGAAAGAGGAGGAGTGATGGTCTTAATGTCTCTGCTCCATTCATTATTCAGGTCAGGTGGTGTGAGTCTGACACACTCTCCTCCTACAGAAAGATATCTCAATGACTTCAAAACAATACTCTGAAACATGTTTCAGAGTTAAGATTATAAATTTTAACTTATGGTCCCATCATCCATTTCCACTGGGGAAAGTGTTTGGCAGGGAGGATGGAATATGAATTATTTTCAAGTCTTCGGAGTCTACCTACATGATTTTTAATCCTTGCAACAACTCAAGTTTGGGAACAACAGAGACTATGCAACAGACTCTATTTCAGAGGTAGCAAAGCCGAGGCCCCACATTGTTCATTGACATGCCCAAAGACTGAAATCCAGACACTAGATTAAGAATTCCAAACCATTTTGGCGCACCTGGGTGGCTCAGTCAGTTAAGCATCTGCCTTTGGCTCAGGTCATGGTCTCAGGGTCCTGGGATGGAGCCCCATGTCAGGCTCCCTTCTCAGGGGAGTCTGCTTCTCCCTCTTCCTATGCCCCTCCTCCCTGCTCATGCTCTTCTCTCTCTCAAATAAATAAATTAAATCTTCTAAAAAAATTTTTCCAAACCCTTTTGATTAAAAAAGTCAACTTTTTGAGCAAGAAATACCATTTGAATCTTAGAGCATTTAACCCTCATAACAAAAGTATAAAGTAGGCTCTATTATTTATAAATGTGCAAACTGAGTGACAAAGATGCAATGTGCCTTACATTACCCAAGTAAAGTTATCCAAATAGCCAAACCAGGATTCGAACTCAGTGATGGGGTCCAGAACCCAGATGTTGAACTACTGCACATGACTGCCTGTTCACTGCTGCACACCTGGAAAGAGGAAGATGGAGCCTCAAGAAGAAAGAAGTATTCACTGCACTACTCTTTCAGATGCTCTTCCACCATACTCAAGAATGAGCTCATCTACCCAATTCTACTTGACCACACAGCGGTCACATCTATTGTCTGTAGAGGTCCCGAGAAATTCACCAGACAGAAAGTGAATGTCCCCAAAATGTGGGGATCATAAGTCATTAATAATTCCTACCAATTGCACTACTGGGTATTTGCCCCAAAGATACAGAGGTAGTGAAAAGAAGAGGAAGTGAAAAAAAGAACATACACCTCAATGTTCACAGCAGCAATGGCCACAAAAGCCAGACTGTGGAAAGAGCCAAGATGCTCTCCAACAGATGAATGGATAAAGAAGATGTGGTCCATATATATCATGGAATATTACTCAGTCATCAGAAAGGATGAATACCCAATTTTTGCCATCAACGCGGATGGGACTGGAGGAGATTATGCTGAGTGAAATAAGTCAAGCGGAGAAAGTCGATTATCATATGGTTTCACTTACTTGTGGAACACAAGGAATAACACAAAGGACATTGGGAGGTGGAGAGGAGAAGTGAGTTGGGGGAAATCGGAGGGGGAGACGAACCATGAGAGACTGTGGACTCTGAGAAACAAACTAGGATTTGGGGGTTGGGGTGGGGAGATGGGCGAGCCTGGTGGTGGATATTAAGGAGGGCACATATTGCATGGACCACTGGGTGTTCTATGTAAAAAATGAATGTTGGAACACCATATCAAAAACTAATGATGTATTGTATGGTGATAATATAACATAATAAAAAAAATTAAAATTTTAAAAAAATAATAATTTCTGCCATAGATTACAGCTCAGCTGAACAGCTCCTTCTTTCCACCATGTACTCCTTTACCAGCCCCCATTCTCTCCGTCATACCCCATCTGGAGTAAGTGGACACACAGTAGAACGATGCTGAAAGACTAGAATTTTAGTCCTCTAGACAGTGAGTTTAGCATCTCCAGGTGTTTGTTTCCTAGGATAAATTAGAGATTTGTGTGGATGTTTCTAATCTTAAAATTCTAGCTACAAAACTAAATCATGCAATCATTATATACCCATTAAGAACATGAAAAAACATTGAGGAAAAGTTAAGTTATACTGTCAATAAAAAGTCTTTCAAAAACTTTGTAGCTTTATATGTTTGTGTAGAACTCAGGAGGATTTTATTAAGGGGGCATAAAAACGTTCACCTGCCAAAATGAGTGAAGTGTTTTAAGGAACATCAACTTATATCTCATTAAGTAAGAGATGTAAAGGAACAAGCTCGGAAGGAGAAAACGAGCAAGATTTGTTAAAGGAATCTGGCTTCTTATGTTTCAAATGCTGATGTCCTCAGAGGAATTATTTATTCATGATAGAAGGCCTTAAGAAATGACTCAAAATTCAGGTTAAAAGATGCTGCTGGGTTGTTTAACAAAAACTCTTGGTCTGTCTCCTTATACAGTGGTGACATTTTACTCAAAAAATAAAAAAGGAATCACTATTCAACGTGTTCCAAGAAATATTGTCTAGAAAGTAGTCAAATATTTTTTACAAATCTAGCAAACCACTGATTTAAATGAGAGCAAAAACCAATTTGCTCTATATTTCCCTACTCTAAATCTTCGCATCATAAGACCACTGGAGTTTCAGAAAGGAAGAAAATCCAATTACATTAATGCAGAGCCCTAGTGCCCTGACTCTGCCTCTTTGCTTCTATTTTCTTCAACCTCAGCATCACAACAAAGGGTCTGCTTCACAACCAACATTTCTATCAAGCTCTTCTTGATCCACTCTCTAGATTATGCTCTTGGAATTAAGCACAGCTGGGAAATGCTGCCATCCAAGTACTCTGTGTCTTCCAAGGATTCATGTTACCATCCCACCAGACCTAGCTGAAACCTTAAAAGTTGGGAACAGATACTACCTTTCTGGATTCTGTATTCTTTCTCTGCTCCAACCCACGACAGCTTACTTTCCGTGAATAAAAGGAAAAAAATCCTAAAAGCAATTTTATAATGTGGAGTTGGTAGGCTGGGGAACTCCTGCTTTATTATCACTCCAAACCTGCAAAGAAAACCTAATTTGGGAGCATCTGGGCGGCACAGTTGGTGGAGTGTCCAACTCAGTTTCAGCTGGGGTCATGACCTCAGGGTTATGGAATCAAGCCCTGCATAGGGCTAGGTAACTTGGTGTGGAATTGGCTTGAGATTCTCCCTCCCTCTGCCTCCCCCCCACCCACCCTCTCTCTGTCTCTTTCTCAAATAAATAAATAAATCTTTAAAAAAAAACAAAACCTACTTTGGTCATTTGCTCATTTAATGATAAACTGATATAGGTCCATTTGCCCCCATAATGTAGTTAGTTGAAAAAACTTTCTTTATGTATAAACCATAAGAAGAAAGTCATTGTTTATTTTTTGTCTTTTTTGTTTTTTTTGGAAAATTGTCATGGAAACCACCAAAAACATTCAGTAACAATTGGCAACTTTGGGGGATGGCAAATGTTTTATGCCGTCTTAAGGTTAGTAGCCGTGACACCTCCCTCCTGTGGAACTATGGGGCTCCAGAGGACAGGGCTTTGGCCTTACTCCTCTTTGTATCTCCACCCCACCCATATCCAGGAGGAAAGTGCCCTTTTTATAATAGGAAATAAATACAATAATAATTGTGAACCAATTCCTTTCTAGCTGAAGCCTGAGAGAAGAGAGGCTCATTAGCCAGGTAGAACTAGGAAAAAATCCAGTGAGTTTTGAAATCTTTTATTAGGTTCTATAAAGGGATCAAAATGGTGGTTTTCAACTGTATTCAAAGATGGCACCTTCCAAAATTCTGACTCAGGTTAGCATAGACCTGAAAACACTGACGGAGAGACACAGAATCCCTAAAGTCAGAATAAAGAGTGAGCCACTGGGACGTCTGTGTAGCAAAGTCAGCTAAGTGCCTGACTCAGGTCATGATCTCAGGGTCTTGAGATCAAGTCCCCATCCGGCTCTGTGCTCAGCAGTGTAGTCTGCTTAAGATTCTCTCCCCTAACCCCATGCCCCTCCTCATTGTACACAACTCTCTCTCCCTCTAAAATAAATAAATATTTTTTTAAAAGTGGGCCATACACACACACACACACACACTGGAATACTATGCAGTCATCAAAAGAAATGAAATCTTGCCATTTACGATGACGTGGATGGAACTAGAGGGTATCATGCTTAACGAAATAAGTCAATCAGAGAAAGACAACTATCATATGATCTTCCTGATACGAGGAAGTGGAGATGCAATATGAGGGGTTTGGGGGGTAGGAAAAGAATGAATGACACAAGATGGGATTGGGAGGGAGACAAACCATAAGAGACTCTAAATGTCACAAAACAAACTGTGGGTGGCTGGGAGGAAGGGGGTAGGGAGAGGGTGGTGGGGTTATGGACATTGGGGAGGGTATGTGCTATGGTGAGTGCTGTGAAGTGTGTAAGCCTGGCAATTCACAAACCTGTACCCCTGCGGCTAATAATACATTATATGTTTATTAAAAAATTTTAAAAATTTTTTAAAAAGTGAGCCACAGAAGTAAAGAAAACAGGAAGTCATCAAGATATTTTAAAATAATCTCAAATATACATGTTAATTGTGATTTCAATTCCTCAAATATTTGTGCATGCAAATGTGCCATTCAACACCAAATAATTAACATTGAGGCAGAGAGTAACTCTGCACACAGCAGAGACAGTCTGGAATACAGAAACCTTGTTAGGGGAGGAGGAAGATGCAGGACACCTGGTTGGGATAAAGTTTCTTCCCAGAAAGGACCCAGACAGGGTGGGAGCTCAAGAAAGCAACAATTCTTTTTTCTTTTTTTTATAAACATATAATATATTTTTATTCCCCCGGGGTACAGGTCTGTGAATCGCCAGGTTTACACACTTCACAGCACTCACCATAGCACATACCCTCCCCAATGTCCATAACCCCATCCCGCTTCCCCCCACACCCCCCCCCCCCCCCCCCCCCCCCCCAGCAACCCTCAGTTTGTTTTGTGAGATTAAGAGTCGCTTATGGTTTGTCTCCCTCCCAATCCCATCTTGTTTCATTTATTCTTCTCCTACCCATTTAAACCCCCATGTTGCATCTCCACTTCCTCATATCAGGGAGATCATATGATAGTTGTCTAGGAAAGCAACAATTCTAAATGGGGGAAAGACACCTAGAAGGAAGGGGAAGGCATCAAGGCTTAGTTTGGTCTTCACAGACATGGCTGTGGCAAATTCCTGTATCTAGGGATGATGTTTATTATGCTCCTGTTATGTTCCAGACACGAGACATACATCCAGGCATATAGTCTCATGGAGACTGGGTGGAGGGAGAAAAACAGTAAGTAACTAAATTAATTAGCAATCAGTTCAAAATATCAGAGGGTAGCGGATGGTATGAGAAATAGCAGAATGACATAATAATGATTGGGGGAGGGCCAGCTCTATTTAAGATTAAGTACCCAGAGAGTCCCTACTGAGACTTGAATAAGCAGCAGCCAGACATGTAGAGATGGAGGGAAGGCACCCTAGACTGATGGAACATGAGAAAAATGTGCTAAGAGAAGGCAGGCCAGTGTGGCTGCAACACCCAGCACAAGGAGAGAAGCAGGTGTACTCAGATAGAGAGACAGGGCCAGCTTATTAGGGCTCTCAAGGTCAAAGCAGGATGTTAGAATTGTATTACAGATAAAATAATAGGGGGCAACCACCAGAGGAGTCACATGGCCTCATGCGTGTTTTTATAAAGACCATTCCACCTGCTATGTATGGGTAATCCTGTTGTGCGGGGGAGGAAGAGTCACAGACCTTTCATCAGTCTATCCTGACCTCTATACAAAAGATGAGGATGGGGAGCCTGGGTGGCTCAGTGGGTTAAGCCACTGCCTTCAGCTCAGGTCATGATCCCAGGGTCCTGGGACAGAGTCCCGCATTGGGCTCTCTGCTCAGCAGGGAGACAGCTTCCCCCCCAACACCCCCGTCTGTCTCTCTGCCTACTTGTGATCTCTTTCTCTGTCAAATAAATAAATAAAATCTTAAAAAAAAAAAAAAGATTAGGATGGCTAGGACCAAGAGAGAGAGCAAGAAGATGGAGAAAAAGAAGACAATATAATAATAGCAACAAATAATAAAAATGTATTTTGAAGGTAAAGCCAACTTAGGCATAAGATAAATTCAAACATCCATTAATTGATTAAATACTTTAAACCTATAAGTACTGACACAACGGCATTAGTGATGCTAAGATGCATTGTACTAATTGGCATATTTCAGCCATTGGGAAATTGACCACTAATCTCACAAAATGGAAACTACCACAAAAGGCCCCTCCCCCCAAAAAAACAAATCAAAATTATTTAATGTAGTAGACATTGGAAATTTCTTGACTGTCTACTATTTGAGTATTCTTCCTTTATTTGGGGGATTCTTAGAAAGAGCAAATTCTTGGTGGAAGGCACACACCCTGTCCATAGTAGTCAGTGCCAAACATTTTCATGGTAGTATGAACTCCCTAATTATTCTTAGCATGGTACGTTTACAGTTTTCATTCATGTATTATCTGATTCCATACTGACCAAGCAGCCTTTGGTTATGATTTGTTTCTACACAGAGGTCTGTCTACAGACAAAAGAGTAAGAAGAGGACCAGCATATTTTGGGTTGTCTAAAATGGGCCAGCACTGTGATAGAAATCTGAAAATACAGTATTTTCTTCCACTTAGTCCTCAAACCATTTTTACCAAGTTGGTCTTAGTGGTTTTACTTTACAAATTAAGGAAGGAAGGAAGGAAGCGGAAGGAGGGGGGGAATCACAGAGTTAAAGGTGACTTGCCCAAGATCACTTGGCTAGCAAGTAGCACAATCAGACTGCTCGGTTTGAATCCCGGTTTATCCCCAATTTTGGGGCGTACATTTGCTTCATGCTTTGTAGATCTGATCTGTGGAGGGGGATGTAGTTGAAAGAAGGGGCGAGGGAACCAGCTGAACCCATCTCGGTGATTTAAAAGGGCAGGAAGTTAAGATCAGAAAAGCTAAAGGTAGAGGAAAGAGAGAAGAGCCAGAGTGTGGGTAATTTTGGGAGAATTAACAGAATTTTAAAAGATGAGAAGTGGGAATTTTAGTCAACTGCCATCTGTGATGTGCAAAATATGGGAAAAGGGACGAGAGAGAGAGAGGGAATTTTAAGAACGTATACTGTGTACCATGTACGAAGTTCCTCTTTGGTGCATCTTCATGAGACTTCAGTAGAGATTCAAACTGTTTTCAATGTGTTGGGGGATACCTGACTGTTGCTTCCTTTATGAGGGCATCATTCACATTAACCAGGAGGCAACCCCAGCCTTTGTAGGTTGCACGAGTCTCTCCCAGAATTTTCTGTATCACACAGAAAGGGTTGCTTAAATCTGAACTCAGACCTAGACCTGTCTGACCCCGGTGTCTCCAAGCACACAACAGAGACTTCTAAATAAACAAGAAAACAAAATATCCCTATAGTTTCTTCTGGCTCAGACAGTTTTGGAAGTTTCCAATTGCTACATTTCCACCTGCAGGTTTGTGGTTTTGGCTAGAGTCACATGAAATACATTGATAATTTTCAAAAATTTAATTCTGTAAACCTGGCAAAGGGAAAAACAGAACCATTGAAATAATGTTAGAAGAAAGCTAATCCCCTAGGATGTGCTCCATTCATCCTTATCCTGTGATTGCTTGTTATGTCTGAATCACTTATTCAGACATAGAGAGAAGCATATGAGTGTACTTGTAAATGTTTAAAGGCATTTTCCAGGGCAATTTTAACTCTACTTGACTGTAATCTTAGTGACTGACTTGATGGAATGCAGTTCTACTGAACATCCCATCCAACGCTGGGTGCAAATAGGAACAGACAATGCCAACAGTGCACCCGAGGAGATAGCCCACCGTGTTCCAGGAACACAGCAAGTGCTCAAAAGATGTTTGCTAAATGGATGATGAACAAATAAATAGACAAATGGGATGCCAGAAAAACCAACACCCACACGATGGTTCAGTTCTAGTTGCATGCCTAGGTTTTCCTCTTGGTACCAACAGAGAACCAGTTATTTGTTAGGCCAATGAATTGACTGGCAAGGAGAGCTCAAAGACAACATTTTCTCCATGCATTATTAATTTCCCTTTCAGAATGCCCATCCAGTAAAATGGAAATTATGCCTCCTTCTCCCACCTCCCAGCCCTCCCCCCAATTCCAACCCGATATCTTGAAGCTATCTTTTTAAATCTTTTTTTTTTTTTTAACCATCCCTTCTAGTCCAAATGTACTATCCTAGGTACCAGGATTTTTATCAGGGTTTCTCTTGGTATACTGCCTCCCCCTCCAAAAATATATGTCCTAACCCCTAAAACCTATGAATGCGACCTTATTTGGTAATGGGCCTTTGCAGATATAATTAAGTTAGTGTTCTCAAGATGAGATCATCCTGGATTTAAGGTAGGCCCTAAATCTAATGCCGGGTGACCTTGTAAGAGAATGGCAGAGGAAGATTTGAGATATAAAAACAGAACAGAGAAGGTAATGCGAAGTTGGAGGCAGTGGTTAAAGTGATGTTTCTACAAGTCAAGAAACACCAAGGATTTCTGGCAACCACTGCAGCTAACACCTTGGTTTTGGACTTCTGGCCTTCAGAATTATGGCCAAATAAATTTCTGTCATTTTAAGCCACCAAGTTTGTGGCAATTTTTTACCCCAGCCCTAGAAAACTGATACACTTGGTGATTACACTGTCCATTTCTAGCCAGTGTTTGTGACCCATTCTTCACAAGGGAATGCTGGAGGTAAAAGCCTAGAAAAAAGATTTCTCCAACTCAAGTAGCAAATATTTTTTTTAAAGATTTTATTTATTTATTTGACAGACAGAGATCACATGTAGGCAGAGAGGCAGGCAGAGAGAGAGAGGAGGAGGAAGCAGGCTCTCCACTGAGCAGAGAGCCCGATGCGGGGCTCGATCCCAGGACCCTGAGATCATGACCTGAGCTGAAGGCAGAGGCTTTAACCCCCTGAGCCACCCAGGTGCCCCAGTAGCAAACATTTCAAAAGCATGTTTTGGGGGTGTGGTGGTGATTTCCATTGCACCCTCCAACTTACAATGGGTGGGTGTTGTCATTGACACTTATAAGAAAAGAGAGCAGTATAGAGGTTCTACAATTTGAAATGCTCCACAGATGATCAGCATGAAGGGCAGCTCCGATCCAGAATCTGATATTACTTCATAATTCTATTACTTAATACAAGATACATATTTTATAGATGACTTAAAGATAATTGGAATTTTCCCAATGACTTGGCAATAACATTTGATGTCTGTGTATAAGTGAATTATAGCCTTTACAATCACAGGGCACAAGCATTCTCCCTTGGCATAATCTCATAAACAGCCTCTTACATCACCACTGCTCTCTTCCAGTGAGAACCGAATTAGAGCGTACATAAAATATGACATCTTAGCATCGTGTTCTCATTCAGCACTCTGTGCAAGCTAGATCAAATGCTTTTTACAAGGAAGTTTAGTTTCTGCTGGTCAGGATATTTTGATTCTGGTCTATTTGCTAGGCAGGTGAATTGGTTTCATAGGCTCTCTGAATTTCAGGGTTTACAAATCGAATCTTACCCTCATACACCCCCATTCTACTGAAGAGAAATGAGGCTTGTCTCAAAACATAGAGTTAGCTAGAGGTAAAGTGGCTGTTCCTGTGCTCTTATCAGGTAGAAAACGGTTACTCGTCTACATGGGAATTTCTTGAGTAGCTCCTTGTAGATCCTTGTAGGAAAAACGTGGGAGGCATAGTGAAGGGAAGCAGAGCACCCCCTTGCGACTTTGGATGGCCAGATCCGTCTGTCAAGACTGTGGAGTAGAAATGTGGTAGAGGAAGCTATCAGATTCCTTACACAGCCCAGTGACAAAGAAGGACCTAGAATTCTGGAGACCCTGACTCCCACCTCCCTTTCATCTGTAATTTCTCAGAGAATTATAGCTTTCTAAAACTAGATTATTCGGTGACCCAAACTTTTATTCCACTGCAACAGAAAGCTACTGGGGCAGGATGCAGGGGTCAAGGCCTGCTGTGGGCTTAAATGGGATGTATGAGATGATCATGGAATAAAGACCTGGAGGTTCTGATCACTCTCCCTCCTTTCTTCTCTATGAGTCACTGAGTTTGATGTTCTCTACAAATCAACAATATGTGCCAGGGCAATTATTTAAAAGGTTTTTATAAATAACTATTTTCCAAAGTACAGTACCCTTCAGAATTATCACACAATCATGCCAAATCTCTGCAAAATTTGGCTGTCCTTAATGGACCATACTGATCTGGTGGTGTACAAAATATATCCAAATATACCCAAAACAGGTTTCCATCTCTAAACAAACTATGAAAAAAATCTGGAGATAACAACAGGTATTATGAGCTATCCATATTGGAATACATAAGTTACAACTGGAATTGTTACTATTTTAAGCACTGATATAGATTTTGAGGTGAAAATAATAAGTCCTCATGAACTTTTAAGATAGAAATTTTATAAGTATTTTGCAGCAGTGTGCTGGCAAATGTTTCACAATCAGTTTTCCAGAAGAAGAAATGGGAAAGGTTCTTATTTTGAATACTCCCACTGTGGCTGATTTCAAGATACCAATATGATATCAATGACTATGAAGTCTGGAAGAAATGCACACTACTATCTCTCATAAGCAGCTACTAACTGGTTCTGGGCCCTGACCTTTTCTAAAAATATATATTGAAAGTGTTCACCATGTGTCTACCTATCTAACTCAAGAAAGTCTACTCTACTAGAGTAGGTCTACTTTAGGAATATATTCTGAAAAATAGACAAAGAAGTGTGAAAATATTTATATTCGGGAATATTTTCTGCAAGTTTTTTATATCAAAAATTTGAAAAAAAACAAAAACCCCATTGTTCATAGAGAATTGACTACTTGTACCTACAAAGTAATATAATGTCATCAAAACGATTTTATAGGTATATATACATATGACTTAGGATGACATTGTTACATTGTTACATAAAAATGTCAGGTTAAGAAAATAATAAAATTAATATGATTTTTTTAAATGAATGTTTGGCAAAATTGTCATCTACCAGTATCCATTTTCCCTTTCCTTCTTAGTATAATGTCTGATGGTTAATTGGGCAAAGGGCCACTTGGAATAATAATAATAATAAAAAAAAAGCTCCCTAACAGAGTTCTGGTCCATTGGCTAGAAAGGCAGTGAGTGTGCTCTCCTTCTTCCCTTCCTCAGTCCTGCAGGATGAAATAGGTATGAAGGCTGGAGCTCTGGCAGCCATCATGGACTGAGAGCTGGAATGTGCGCACAGAGGAAGGGAACAGCAAAATCAGGTGGGTCCTTGGTCCTGAACAGCTGAGTTAACTCTTCAGAGTTAGTTTATGTGACAAGTCCAGTACTATGTGATACATATATGTATTTTTGCATTGGAAACATTTAGAAAGACATACACATATGACAACAGTAGTTATTTCTAAGAGATAACACTTCTGTGATGTTATTGATTGTCTTTTTATATTTTCTAATATATGTCTTTCTATATTTTCTAATCTATATCTATATCTTTCTACCAAAAATATATAAACAACTAACACTTGCATAGAAGTTACAAGATGGGGGAGGGAAGAGGATTAGTAGTTACAAATTTTGATGACAGGTCTCATTTAAGACATAAATAAGACATAAACGAAGGACAGAAAAAAAATAGTTTCAAAGGCTTTGGTGTAAACACCATTTCCTCCTCTCAAAAGACATAAAAATTAGAGAGCAAAAGGGTAGCTCTCAGTTTAAACAGTTGGCCAAATTATTGTGATTATCAATGCACATCTTCCCCCCAATATCAGATTAAACCAATGCCTTTTTTTCTTGTTATTGTTAAAAGATCACCAGGCAAGTAGGATTGGTTCATGTGAAAAGCACTTCATTTGCTTTTGGAAGAAGCAGATTTTTCATGGTGTACAACCCGTGAAAAACTTGGAGCTAATTACTTAAAGATGACAGAATTAACAGTTCCCTATCAGTAAAACCATTAAATCCAATTCAACATTATTAACTGGAAGCACTTCACGGGAACAGGAAGCAGACTCCGACTCCTGGGATGAGATCATCACTGTCAGCTTTTAGACTGGTTTAAGAAAATTTGAGGGCTCCAAAGCCTCCAGAACTCACAGTATCACTTAAATATCATGCATTCTTAGAACCAGATATTTCTAGATTACCTATTGACTCGGCCACACGCCAGCAGGGCTAGTTTTCATGCTTGTTACTTGTTTTAATTATTAGATTTTATTTCTTAGAGCAATTTAAGTTTGCAGAAAAATGGGACAGAAAGTGCAAAGTTCTCATATACACCCACCCCTTCCCCAGAGTGTCCCCTATTATTAACATCTTGCATTAGTTGTAGTACATTTGATCCAACTGATGAACTAATAGTAATAAATTATTGTCAATGAATTCATAATTTACAGGGGTTTCACTCTTTGTGTTGTTCAATTCTATGACTTTTCCCAAGGGCATAACATTATGTATCTACCATTATGGTATACAGAATAGTTTCATTGCCCTAAGAATCCCCTGTGTTCTTCCTATCTTCTTCCCCACCCAACTCCCGTAGACCACTGATCTTTTAACTGGCTATAATTTTGCCTTTTCCAGAATATCATATAGTTGGAATCATACAGTATGTAGCCTTTTCAGACTGGCTTCATTCACTTGCCAATATGCATTTAAGGTTCCTTTATGTGTTTTCATGATTTAACACTTTTCTTTTCTTTTTATCACTGAACAGTGGGCTAGTTTTTTAAATTCTTTGAATCTCATTTTCTCATCTGTAAGAGAAGGATAATAGGGTCCACTTTGAAAGTTGGTGAGAATTCAATAAGATGCTATATATGAAATTCCGGGCATACAGCAGATAGTCAAGAAACATCAGTTCCCTCACTCACCCATCTGGCAATGTGGCAGGCTGAATAACGCCCCCGCCCAAAGAGGTCAACATCCTAATCCCTATGGTTAAGTTACCTAACATGGAAAAAGGGATTTTGCAGATGTGATTAAGGATCTTGAGAGATTTTCCTGGATTCCCTGGTGGGCCCAATGTAATCACAAGAGTCCTTGGAAGAAGGAAATGCAAAGGTTAGAGTCAGAGTAGGTACTGTGACAATGCTAACAGAAGTTGGAGCGGTGAGGTCATGAGCCAAGGAACGTGGACAACTTCTAGAAGCTGGGAAGGCAGGGCACGGAAGGACTGACCCCTGGAGCCTCCAGAAGGAACAGAACCCTGTTGCACTTGGATTTTAGTCCTGTGAAATGTGTGTCAGGCTCTGGCCTCCAGAACTGTAATATAATAAATGTGTGTTGTGTCAAGCCACAGAGTTTGTTGTAATTTGCTAGAGCAGCATCAGGAAATAAATCCAGGTGACTAGCCTCAACCAACATTCTCTTCCCCCACCTCTAAGTATGCCTTCCTACACAGAGGCTAGTAGTCTAGAAACTACATTTCCCGCAATCTCCTGCAGCTAGGGTTCTAATAATGTTCTCCAATTATAAGCACTTGTGCAAATTTTAGAACATGGAAGTGAGACAGAGGTTGTTTTCCTGGGGCTTCTGGCTGAATTTCACTGGAAAATAAGGTTTTAGAGATGTATTTCTGCAGCAGCAGCCCTTGGGAATTCTCAACTGCCAGGTTCATGGGAATCAATGGCAGTGGTGGCAACAATAAATTCCTGATCCAGAAGCAGGCTACTAATTCCCCATCTTCACAAAAGGGATGGTTGTTCCTCAGGCTGGCAAGTACTGCAGTGTCCCAGGAGGCATTCCCAAAGACCCATCCTACACTCTGCTCCAGCAGCATTTCTCATGATTTCATAGGCAGCTGATTCTCTGAATTAAGTCTCCTTCTTTTTTTTATTTTAAAGATTTTTAAATATTATTTATTTTACAGACAAAGATCACAAGTAGGCAGAGAGGCAGGCGGGGTGGGGGGGGGAGCAGGCTCCCTGCTGAGCAGAAAGTCCGATGAGGGACTCGATCCCAGAACCCTGAGATCATGACCCAAGCTGAAGGCAGAGGCTTAACCCACTGAGCCACCCAGGCGCCCCTAAGTCTCCTTCTGCTTAATATAACTAGTTATTTATCTTTGCGGCAACTGAACACTGGTCAATATAACCTCTATTTCTATGGTCCTCCAGGAGACTGAAGTTCTCTGCGAGGAAGGTTGGATCCAGTTCTAAGATTCTATACATCAACTGGCAGGCAGCTCTGAAAACTCCTATCATCGTCTCACAAACAACCAACTTTTCCCTCCCATCACTGTATTACGTCCTTTACTCATCTTTCTTTAACCAGACCTTCTCAATTATAAATTTTCCTCTTAAATTGGACCAATATGTGATTATGACTTTTCTGAGTACAGAAAGTAAGGCTTGCTTTTAAAAAATTTAAAGACATCATAAAACGTAATGTCTCTGAGCCTTATGAAAAGAATTTTTAAAATTACCCACACTAAAGCAGAAATGTGTGATTGACATTACTGCTCTCATAAAGAGAGATCAATTTTTAAAAAGGTTAGAAAAGGTTTCAGTAATTTACTTGTATTGATGTGGATCTCCAATTCTGAAAGATAGCCCTTTTTCGTATACTATTCATGGAAATGTTTCTGAGAATGCCTGTCAACCACAAGTGTCAACATTGTCTTCTAGATTTCCCATAAATCATTTTGAATTTTAAAAATATTTTTAGTCCACATTATTTCATACTGAAAGTGTGGCATGTTATATAACTTCTAAGTATACTACAGGAAAATAAATGCTAGGGAAATCGTGGTCCCTAGAATTAATAGATTTAGTTAAATTTATTATAACATATATTTAGCTAAAGCACCTTGTGGGCTAAGTTCCCCAACACTTCAGTCGTCTCTCTAGGGCTCAGTCTTGCTCTGCGCTTCCTCTCTGGCATTCTACTTCTTTGTTTTTGAATGGCTTAGGATAGGGCTCAGCAAAATGCTCAAAACAAAATACAGCTAGTCCATTTTTTAGGCTTTGGGGGCCATGTTCTCTGTCACAACTACTCAATTCTACCCTTGTAGCAAAAAAGCAGTCAGTACATAACAAATGAACATGATTATATTCCAGTGAAACTTTATCTGCGGACACTGAAATTTTAGTTTTACGTAAGCTTCACGTATCAGGCTTTTTATCAACCATTTAAAAATGTTACATCATTCTTAACAGGCTACACACCAGTTTAGCCCCCACTGCAATTCACCCTAAAATTCCCACCATGCTAGAGACTCTGTGACATAGTCATGATGGACATGTCGCTTCTCAAAGTCCAGTGTTTGCTGGGAGAGGAATGATTTCTCTTTTGTCTTTTCCACCCGGTGCTCAGCCCTTCATAGTTTACCTGCCGCCTACCCTTTCCGCTCCATCTTCTCCTCCTCGGCCCCCAGCTGGCTTCCCCACACCACATAATCGACATTCAGTCATATCTCACCACTTGCCTTGCCCCAAATAAGTCAGCTATAAACCTCCATAGCTTTATTCAAGCTGTTGCCTCCAACTAAATTAACCTCCCCCACCTCTCTACCTCATCGAGTTTTGCTTGTTCCTCAAGACCCGGTTCAATGTCGCTTCTTCTTTCCCCAGGTGAGGTGAGGACAATGACTGGCACATGGTCAAAAGATGCACAGAACTGAGTCAATGAATGCACAGACCCAGATGCAGCATCCTGGCTGTAGAAAAGAGGTTTTAGAGGGGCGCCTGGGTGGCCCAGTTGGCTAGGCATCTGCATTCAGCTCAAGTCATGATCTCGGGGTCCTGAGATCCAGCACCAACTGTGTAGGCTCCGTGCTCAGCGGGGCATCTGTTTCTCCCTTTTCCTCTGCCCCCCTGCCATGTACTTGTTCTCTCTCTCAAATAAATAAATTAACCTTGGAAGGAAGGAAAGAAGGAAGGAAGTAAGGGGGTTTAGAGAGTCATGGCAGACTTTATCCACAAAGTGATGATGATGGACACGGAGGGCAAGAAGGTACTGAAGACAAAGAGCTTACTCTGCAGTATTGCCAGAGCCTACGCTCTGGTTACAGAGGAAAATCTCAATACGCAGAATGGTTCCTATACTCTTAAGGCTCCAGAGCATGTGCTACTGCAGCTTAGCACCTAGGCTCATCCTCTCTTTGGCAACTGCTGAACAGTGTTACCACTGGAATTTCATGAGATTTCTTACAGAGTTGGTCTTTTGTATTTTTAACAAAAATCTCAACCCCTTTTTCTTCTGTTTTCTTTTTAAGAAAGCTAATGTAAATGTCAAGTCTATTAAAAATGTGTTCATAATCAATCAATCCCAAGAAGGTGAAAGAACTGGGGAAGATTAATTTTTAGAAGGAGAGTAGAAGGGTAAATTACAAATAAATTAAGGTGTTGTAAAAATAAGATGGCAACATGATGTAATCACAAAAAGAGTAGTGAGTCACAGCTGTGTTAGGTCAGCCTGAGCCATCTTTATCTGGCCACTTTGATAATTAAAAAGCAAAATTCTATAATCCTAAAGTTTAGAAGGTTTCAGATTCTAACACCATACAATGTCAACTTTTTATTTTATTTTTTTATTATTTTTTATTTTTTATAAACATATATTTTTATCCCCAGGGGTACAGGTCTGTGAATCGCCAAGTTTACACACTTCACAGCACTCACCAAAGCACATACCCTCCCCAATGTCCATAATCCCACCCCCCTCTCCCAAACCCCCTCCTCCCAGCAACCCTCAGTTTGTTTTGTGAGATTAAGAGTCACTTATGGTTTGTCTCCCTCCCAATCCCATATTGTTCAACTTTTTATTTTTAACAAGTTTTTCTACATTTCCTTAAAACAAGGAATAAAGACTGAACAGAGCATATATTTTCTAACAATTTTCCAGTCCTGCTCTCTTTATCACAATTTTACCCATATTTTCTGTGTACAATACCTGCTGAGCTATATCAGCGCTGAGTTTCTTGCATTTTCTGTTATGAATTCTTGAGGATTATTCTAAGATAATGAGGCAACTGCAGAAAGTTTTGCATATATTTTCTGCATTCATAGCATTATAATTTACAGACATTCACAAAAATTTTAGCCCAGAATTTCCGATGTAAATCTGATAGTTTGGCCAATAATAATCATTAGCGCCACATCTAACAAAAACTATTTTG
This sequence comes from Mustela nigripes, assembly GCF_022355385.1. NCBI lineage: Eukaryota > Metazoa > Chordata > Mammalia > Carnivora > Mustelidae > Mustela > Mustela nigripes. Next base: position 74,494,034 of record NC_081565.1, on the reverse strand, counting down.
GTTGGTTTTATTTACTAAAAACGTCAAAATGTGCCATTCTGGTCCTAATTACAATATTAATTCAGAGGGCTTTATTTATCAACAAGAAAAAAATAAGGCCAGGCAGTGGCTAGGACTTCTACACCAGGCATGTGAGAAACATGAAGTCCTGGTAAGGTAAGATATCCTTGAAGAGAAACACATTTTTAGGACATGTTGTTGATAATGGTAATAAAACCTTATCAGTGCATTGATTGCACTTTCACAAATATATGCAGCAGGGTGAATGAGATGAGACAAAAAGGAGTTACAAGAAGCTTCTGCTCTGAGAAGATGGTGGAATGGCATGGGTTGTTGGCCACACCCCCCACACCCCCCAGGTTCACTCTGGAGCTACTCAGTGTGTTGACTCCCCACTCCCCACTCCAGTTTCAGCTCCGTTTTATTTCCTTTTGTCTTTTTCTTTTTAAATTTCGAACTTTCCTTATTCTCTTTGAGTTTAGCAATGGATTTAAAAGCTCATTTGCTTTAGTTTATCCATCATCTGATATTTTGGGGTGGAGGGCATTGTGTTAGTATTAAGTCTTTAATTAAACTCAGAAATGATTATCTTGTAAAATTTGTTTTCAAAACTGGATTTTGTATCAGAATTACTTGCAAATTTTACAGGAAACCTGTGATGAATCCTCTTTTTTTTTCTTGGCAATAATTTCACATTAATTTTTTAAAAATCAGAATAATGCATATACTTTATTTTAAGAGGCAAACAGTGAGAGGTGTCTGGGTGAGTCAGTCAGTTGAGCATCTGATGTCAGCTCAGGTCATGGTCTCAGGTCATGGTTCCAGGTCATGAGGCTGAGCCTCACTCTGAACCCTGAATTGGGTTCCATGCTCAGCACAGAGTCTGCTTGAGAGTCTCTCTCTCTCCCCCTCCTTCTCACTCTGCCTCTTGCCCCACTTGCACTCTCTCTCCTGCTTTCTTTATAAAAAGAAAAAATTAATAAATAAAATCTTTAAAAAAAAAAAAAGAAGAAGTCAAACAGTGAATTTTCTAGACAGAGACAGACCAGAGAGAGACACACACACACATCCCAGGAAAAAAAATTTTTTTAAAGATTTTATTTATTTATCAGAGAGAGAGAGGGAGAGAGAGCGAGCACAGGCAGACAGAATGGCAGGCAGAGGCAGAGGAAGAAGCAGGCTCCCTGCTGAGCAAGGAGCCCGATGAGGGACTCGATCCCAGGACCCCGGAATCATGACCCGAGCCGAAGGCAGCTGCTCAACCAACTGAGCCACCCATGCGTCCCCCCAGGAAAATTTTTAAATCCTAGAATCAACAACTATAGTCAAGTCTCCCTCCTTCCATGCCCCAGGAAGCATGTATCCCCATCCAGGACCCACCAAAATGCACCAAAGATGCCAGGTACATCAGGGCACTGTCTCTACCTCTGGGGACTTGTGTTTCATTGTCAAACACAGAGTCCTCCTCCAATCCCTCCAGAGAGGAAAAAAATTGCTCAACGAATTATTTCCATCCGATTTCAGCAACGTCATTAATTCTCTCAGGAACATATCCTTTAGAAAGGATGAGCTCTTCTTTTTAAAAGAATGATAGTTAACCTTCATATGCACATTTCTTTGTTCTAGCAGAAGAATGATGTCCTCCGTCTGTGTCATGGTTTACGTTGAGGTTTGGGTTCTCCTAGGAGTGGACTTTAAAAAGGAAGGAGTCAGCTTAACCAAGTAAGTGCCTGCTTTGGCCGTGCACACAGATGGAAATTGAGATGGTCTTTGCCTGCCCACCACCAGCCAGGGCTCCTTTCTGTCAGTCTCCTAAGAACTTTTTTTTGAAATATGTAATTATTTTCTAAAACATTAGGGGGAAAGTAAGAGATACTAGCATACATATGTTCAGGGACTTTTCAGATTGAGAAAAATCAAATAAAGACCCAGCTGTGGGAACTGGCAAAGGTGATGTGGGAATCTCCATGAAAGCCTAATGAGAGAAACAACTGAAGACCCCCAATGTACTAATGCTGTCCTTTACACCTAGATGGGTAGAAAAGTTAGGGACCGTGTGGTTCATCCTGGCTTCAATCAGGACTCTTAATCACAGTCCTAGAAATGCAAACTTTAGCTCCTTTAGGATAAGGCAGGCTCAGAGGGCAAGCCAAGAACCTTGGAAGATTAATTTCCATTTTTAATTACTTACTGAACAGTACTGTATATCTATCATTGCATTTGCTTTTATCAACCTGAAGTTCAGAGATATTCAGCCACTTGTTAGGTAGGAAAGTCCTAGAGATTAGAGAGTCAGGGGATGAGATTCCCATGTTGGAGATCTTTTTCATGTACCTGAAGCTCAAGAACATTTTACTGAAAGAGTTTCTGACTTGAAAAAGCTCAGAGACTGATGCTGGACCATATAGAAAGCATTCTTGAATTTCACATCTTTGCATATCTCCACGGACACAAGGGGAGGGTGAAGTGATCAAACTGAATTTTCATATGCATGGGAGCTAGTATAAGATATGTCCCAAGTGGAAAGGGGAAATATCCAGGAGAGAGGCCCCAGTCCTGCTCTGCTTCCAGCACTGTTTCTCCTCTCCTTCCTGAAATGTTGCCCAAGTTGCCAAAGCAATCTTGAGACAGAAGAACAGAGCTGGAGGCATCATGCTCCCTAATTTCAAGCTAAATTACAAAGTGATAGTAATCAAAATAGTACAGTTTGGGGATAAAAACAGAAGCACGCATCAACCTAACAGAACAGAGAATCCAGAAATAAACCTGTGCATGTATAGTCACTTAATTTATAGTAAAGGAGCCAAGAATATAAAACGGGGAAAGAACAGTCTCTTCCATAAAAGGCATTGAGAAAACTGGACAGTCACATGGAAGGAAATGAAACTGGACCACTATCTTATGCCCTATACAAAAACTAAATCAAAACACGTTAAAGACTTAAGTGTAAGACCTGAGACCATAAAATCCTAGAAAAAAACGCAGACAGTAAGCTCCTCAACATCAGTCTTGGTGATGATTTTTTGGGGTCTGACATCAAAAGGAAAGGCAGCAAAAACAAAAACAAAACAAAAACCAATTGGAACTACATCAAACTAAAAAGCTTCTTCACAGCAATGAAAACCACCAACAAAATTAAAAGACAACCTACCAAATACGAGAAACTACTTGCGAATAATAGATCTGATTAGGGATTAATGTCCAAAATATGTAAAGAACTCATATAAATCAGTTTCCCAAAAACTGTCTGATTTTAAAAATGGACAGAGAATCTGGGTAGACATTTTTTCGAAAGAAGACATAAAGGTGGTCAACAGGTCCACAAAAAGGTACTCAGAATCACTAATTATCAGGAAAATGCAGCTCAAAATCCCAAGAAGATATCATTTCACAGCTAGTATCAAATAGCTAGTATCAAAAGACAAGAAATAACAAGTGTTGGTGAGGATGTGGAGTAAAGGGAACCCTCATGCACTCTTGGTGGGAATGTACATTACTGCAACTCTGACAGAAAAGTACGGAGATTTTCAAAATATTAAAAACAGAACTACCATATGATCCAGCCATCCCATTTCTGGGCATTAACTAAAGGAAATAAAAACATTAACTTGAAAAAATATACATACCTCTGTGTTTGAGGTAGCATTATTTACCACAGACAAGATATGGAAACTACCCATTGTCCACTGATGGATTGGTGGATCATTAAAACACGGTTTACAGTAGAATAACACTCAGCCAAAAAAAGGAAAGAAATGCTACCATTTGCAACAACATGGATGGATCTGGAAGGCATTTTGCTAAGTAAAATAAGTCAGACAAAAACAAATACCATATGTTCTCACTTACATGTGGAATCTTAAAAAAAAAAAAAAAAAGGAGCTCATAGATAGAACATATTGGTGGTTGCCAAAGGTGAGGGATAGAGGGTTGGCAAAAATGGGTAAAGAAAGTCAAAGAAAGTCAAAGGGTATAAACTTCCAGTTATAAAATAAATAAGTCCCGGGAGGATGTAATGTACAGTATAGTGATTATAGTTAATACTATATTGTATATTTTAAAGTTCCTGAGAGTAAATGTTAAAAGTTCTCATCACAAGAAATTTGTAAGAATTTATAACTATGTATGATGATAGATGTTAAATAGATTTATTGTGGTGATCATTTTGTAATAAATACATATATCAAATAATTATGTGGTACACTAAAATAATTATGTGGTACACTAAAATTATGTGGTACACTAAAATTAAAATGTTATATGTCAATTTTTATATAATATATACTATATATATATATAATATATATAATCAAATTATATATATCAATTTTTTTAATTTTTAAAAAGACCATGAAATGTAGAGACAACCTGGAAGGGATTCACACTATTCATGAGAGTAATTAATCCTCTTCCTTTTCTATCTTTTTCATCATTTCAAAGTCTTCCTCAATACCTCATAACATTCCAGTAGGCCTCAAAAAACATCTCATTTAGTAAAAGTACATGTGCTCCTTATTTGTGTTATATTCTATTATGTTGGACACCAAAGCTGTGATTTTTCTCAACCTCCAAATCTCACACTATTTTTAGGAAATAGTTCTCTCAGTTTTTGCTTGAATCCTCTGCTTCCTAGAGTTGACTTCTAATTCCATCGTCTTTAAAGATTTTATTTATTTATTTGACAGAGATCACAAGTAGGCAGAGAGGCAGGCAGAGAGAGAGGAGGAAGCTGGCTCCCTGCTGAGCAGAGAGTCCAATGTGGGGCTCGATCCCAGGACACTGGGATCACGACCTGAGCCGAAGTCAGAGGATTGAACCCACTTAGCCACCCGGGTGTCCCCTTAGTCCATTGTGTTTAAACCAACCTAGTATAGGTCCCCTGTGTTATAACCAAAATCATCCACTCCCACTATATCAGCATCAAATCGCATACATCTTTCTTTAGTTATATTTCCTTCACAATTTGGCTCTCCTCAAGAGTTCCTTGTTCCGTAGAATTTGCTTATACAATTCCATGGAGTTGTGGGGTGCCTGGGTGGCTAAGTGGGTTAAGCGTTTGCCTTTGGCTCATGTCATGATCCCAGAGTCCTGGGAGTGAGCCCCACGTTGGGCTCCCTGCTCAGTAGGGAGTCTGCTTCTCCCTCTTCTTCTGCCCCTCCCCTTTTGTGCTCTCTCTCCTAAATAAAATAAAACAAAATTCCTTGTAGTTGTGGTTCCAATTTTATTAGAACATAGCTTCCACAGTGACCATATTGAAACTATTTTATTCTTTTGTTCACCGAACATTCATTAACGAGAAAGCATGTTCAACATTAGCACACAGACCAGTATACTAACCACAAATGGGCAAAAACTAAACAACTCTGAGAATTGCTTTTCAAATTCGATTTGTTGAAACACATAATGCCACCTTTCAAACATAACTTGCTTTTTCATTTTTCAAAGTTAAGTTGGATCGTTTGGCCAACAAGTTCTTAGAATGTTGCCCACGGACAGAAAAAATGCATTTTCATCTATTTTTAATCCCTTCTTCAACATTGTACATGATTCTCCATTCCCTAAATGCCAGAAGAGTATTTAGTAACATCAAGGTAAAAGAATCAAATTCCTTCAAAAGATATTCATAATAAGAGCTTTAATGATTATCCACCTCAAGTTAAGAATTTCTTTTCCTATTTATAAATAATGTTGTCCCTTTTAAGAACAGCCTTGACACTTCAAGGAGTAAAAATGTCACTTCTTTAACACATTCAGCAATTCTTTGAAGTGAGGGAGTATTTCAATAACACTATTCTTCAATTTGCATGATTCTGTTGCCAAAGAGATTAAAAAAAAAAAAAAAACTGAACACAAAACAAGTAGGTTTTCCTTTAGTAAATTATCTTAAAAGTCAATCTAATTTTTGAGGTCTTTTTTTCCAAATTAAAGTAAGTGTTTCAAATAAGCAGGATTCTCTCAATTGCATTTGTTAGAGAGCCATGGTTTTGAAAGTGAGAGAAATGAGAAACTGAGTACCAACTGTTTCACAGATGTTTTACCAAATTTTAAATGGACAGCTTCTTATGCTAGTTTGTTTTACAAAACTTGCTACCCAGTTCAATTCACTAGTGTATCATAATATTAATTCTGGACTAAAGACAATGCAAGAAAAAGTTCATTTGGAAGCATAAACACAACTATGCAAATAAAATATTTGCTAAGAAATATCATCCACACGTTTTTTTTTTTTGTCAGTTTTTTTTTTCTTTCTTTCTTTCTTTCTTTCTTTATTTATTTTAATTTCTTATTTTTTATAAACATATATTTTTATCCCCATGGGTACAGGTCTGTGAATCACCAGGTTTACACACTTCACAGCACTCACCAAATCAAATACCCTCCCCAAAGTCCATAATCCCACCCCCTTCTCCCAAACCCCCTCCCCCCGGCAACCCTCAGTTTGTTTTGTGAGATTAAGAGTCACTTATGGTTTGTCTCCCTCCCAATCCCAAATTGTTTCATTTATTCTTCTTCTACCCACTTAAGCCTCCATGTTGCATCACCACTTCCTCATATCAGGGAGATCATATGATAGTTGTCTTTCTCTGCTTGACTTATTTCGCTAAGCATGATACGCTCTAGTTCCATCCATGTTGTTGCAAATGGCATGATTTCATTTCTTTTGATGGCTGCATAGTATTCCATTGTGTATATATACCACATCTTCTTGATCCATTCATCTGTTGATGGACATCTAGGTTCTTTCCATAGTTTGGCTATTGTGGACATTGCTGCTATAAACATTCGGGTGCATGTGTCCCTTTGGATCACTACATTTGTATCTTTAGGGTAAATACCCAATAGTGCAATTGCTGGGTCATAGGGCAGTTCTATTTTCAACATTTTGAGGAACCTCCATGCTGTTTTCCAGAGTGGCTGCACCAGCTTGCATTCCCACCAACAGTGTAGGAGGGTTCCCCTTTCTCCGCATCCTCGCCAGCATCTGTCATTTCCTGACTTGTTGATTTTAGCCATTCTGACTGGTGTGAGGTGATATCTCATTGTGGTTTTGATTTGTATTTCCCTGATGCCGAGTGATATGGAGCACTTTTTCATGTGTCTGTTGGCCATCTGGATGTCTTCTTTGCAGAAATGTCTGTTCATGTCTTCTGCCCATTTCTTGATTGGATTATTTGTTCTTTGGGTGTTGAGTTTGCTAAGTTCTTTATAGATTCTGGACACTAGTCCTTTATCTGATATGTCGTTTGCAAATATCTTCTCCCATTCTGTCAGTTGTCTTTTGATTTTGTTAACTGTTTCCTTTGCTGTGCAAAAGCTTTTGATCTTGATGAAATCCCAGTAGTTCATTTTTTCCCTTGCTTCCCTTGCCTTTGGCGTTGTTCCTAGGAAGATGTTGCTGCGGCAGAGGTCAAAGAGGTTGCTGCCCGTGTTCTCCTCAAGGATTTTGATGGATTCCTTTCGTACATTGAGGTCCTTCATCCATTTTGAGTCTATTTTTGTGTGTGGTGTAAGGAAATGGTCCAATTTCATTTTTCTGCATGTGGCTGTCCAATTTTCCCAGCACCATTTATTGAAAAGGCTGTCTTTTTTCCATTGGACATTCTTTCCTGCTTTGTCGAAGATTAGTTGACCATAGAGTTGAGGGTCTATTTCTGGGCTCTCTATTCTGTTCCATTGATCTATGTGTCTGTTTTTGTGCCAGTACCATGCTGTCTTGATGATGACAGCTTTGTAATAGAGCTTGAAGTCCGGAATTGTGATGCCACCAACGTTGGCTTTCTTTTTCAATATCCCTTTGGCTATTCGAGGTCTTTTCTGGTTCCATATAAATTTTAGAATTATTTGTTCCATTTCTTTGAAAAAGATGGATGGTACTTTGATAGGAATTGCATTAAATGTGTAGATTGCTTTAGGTAGCATAGACATTTTCACAATATTTATTCTTCCAATCCAGGAGCATGGAACATTTTTCCATTTCTTTGTGTCTTCCTCAATTTCTTTCATGAGTACTTTATAGTTTTCTGAGTATAGATTCTGTGTCTCTTTGGTTAGGTTTATTCCTAGGTATCTTATGGTTTTGGATGCAATTGTAAATGGGATTGACTCCTTAATATCTCTTTCTTCTGTCTTGCTGTTGGTGTAGAGAAATGCAACTGATTTCTGTGCATTGATTTTATATCCTGACACTTTACTGAATTCCTGTATAAGTTCTAGCAGTTTTGGAGTGGAGTCTTTTGGGTTTTCCACATATAGTATCATATCATCTGCGAAGAGTGATAATTTGACTTCTTCTTTGCCGATTTGGATGCCTTTAATTTCCTTTTGTTGTCTGATTGCTGAGGCTAGGACCTCTAGTACGATGTTGAATAGCAGTGGTGATAATGGACATCCCTGCCGTGTTCCTGACCTTAGCGGAAAAGCTTTCAGTTTTTCTCCATTGAGAATGATATTTGCGGTGGGTTTTTCATAGATGGCTTTGATGATATTGAGGTATGTGCCCTCTATCCCTACACTTTGAAGAGTTTTGATCAGGAAGGGATGTTGTACTCATCCACACGTTTTAAAAATCATGTTCAATTATTAGGGTATATCCCAGGAATTCAAGAAGGGTTCAGTGTGAACAAACTTATTAAATACACTTTACCACAATAAGGGATTACAGGAGAAAACATGTGTTTCCTTCAGTGGACACAGGAAAACATATTTTTGAAAGCACGAGTATAAATTTATTATTTCAAAATGTTTTATCAAACAGGGAACTTCCTTAAGTGGGTAGTAGTTATATACTAAACATGTGATAAATCCTTAATAGGGAAACCTTCAAGATTGGCTATGAGATAAAAACACATTTTAGAAAAATAATTTTCTTTTAAAAATATCCACCTGGGGCGCCTGGGTGGCTCACTTAAGGTGGTTAAAGCCTCTGCCTTCGGCTCAGGTCATGATCCCAGGGTCCTGTTCAGCAGGGAGCCTGCTTCCCCTCTCTCTCTGCCTGCCTCTCTGCCTGCTTGTGATCTCTGTCTGTTGAACAAATCAATAAAATCTTAAAAAAAAAAAATCCACCTGAACATTTGGTTGAAAGTTCATTATATTTATAAATTAATTTAGGGAGAGATGGCATCTTTATAATATTAAGTCATCTCAACCAAGGGCATGAAAAATCTCTCCATTTATTCAGACTTGTTGTGTGACTCCTAGGAAAGCTTACCTGTTACTTCACAGAGACATTGTGAATTTTATGGATTCCTAGATATTACAAAATTTTTGTTAACGCTATGAATTTTAGAATTTTAAATTATATTTTCTGTTTGATTATTATTGTAAAATTTTTATAAGTTAATAGTATATCCAGAAACTCTAATAATTAACTATTTATTTCATTAGTTTTATTTTTTTATTATTTTATTTGTTTTAGTTTTATTTGTAGAACTTTTCAAGTTCATAGACTCATTTTTTTTCTTATCTATTAGGGTTGATAAGGACTTTTAGTACAACTTTTTGTTTTGGAGAGGCAATTTGGCAATATCTTCTTTTCCGAAGTAACAGCTTTAACGAGACCACATGCCATAGAATTCACTCACTTAAAGTATCTAATTCATTGATTTATAGTATTGTCACAGACTTGTACAAACATCATCACAATTGGAAAGATTAATTTAACTAATTCAAAGTTAAGGACTTCAGTTCCACAAAGGACACTATGGGCAAGGTTAAAAAGCAACTAATGAACTGAGAGGAGATATTCTCAACATGCAGAACTAAAAAGAGACTAACACATAGAAGAAGAGGAATTCCTGTAAGTCAACAAAAAACAAGAAACTCATTAGCAAAAAATGAACAAAAATGTAGCAGGCAAATCACACAAAATGAAACAAACAAACAAAAAGGCTGAGAAACATCTGAAAAAATGGTCAAAATCATTTACAAATAGACAAATACAAAATTTTAAACAAGGAGACACAATCCTATCCCCACTGGATGGCTGAAAATTAGAAAGTTAAATAATATGAGAGCTAACAGGATGTGAGATATAGGAGCTCTTTTGAACTGCTGCTGGGGATGTAGATTGGTACAATCATTCTGGAGATTTATCTGGCAATCTATTGTAAAAATAAGTATACATATTGCTAGGTCTAAGCATATATTCTCGGATAGATTTTCACACAAGTTCTTGAGGGGACATGTACAAAGATGCTCATCACAAGGTCATGTATGAAAGAGAAGAGTTGGGAACAATCCAAATATCCATCACTAGGAAGAATGAATAAATGCACTGTTGTAAAATACTATGCAACAATTAGAAGCACTAAGCTACATACATACACAGCAATATGGTGAGTTCTCCAAAACATAGTTTGGGGTGAAAAAAGCAAGATGGAGAATGAGAACTGTAACATAACACCATTTTCATACATTTGAATGCCTGCATACAAAAGAACCACACACATGGTACAAAAACAAACATAATAAAAGGATTCACTTCATACAATAGAATGGTCATCACCTATGAGGAAAGAGGAGTGGGCAGGAGAATGGGAATGGGGAAAAAGGATAAAAAAGAAAAATAAATAAAATAGGAGAGGATGATGCTGAAATCACCAGTCAAAGTATGCAATGACACAGGGCGTATATCAACCCTCTGCACCTGAAATTCAGAGAAAAGGAATGGAGCACTGTGCAAGGTCACATAGCCTGCAAGAGGCAAAGGAGATCTTGACACCAGATCTTGTGACTTCAAGTCCAATCCTCTACCAGCTATTAACACCAGTAATTGCCTAGACACATTCCTCATTTGATATAATAATCCTGTGAGTTAGGCAAGATAGATCTCATCTACCCATTTTTACCAATTAGGAAGCTGAGGCTGTGAGGTGACTTGACATGTGACATATAACTTAACATGTGATTTAACAATCACAAAGTTAGCAAATGGTAAATCTTGAACTCTGCCCAAGGAGTACCCCTACCACTCCACCAAATCACGCCCATGAAGTTGTAATTCTCTCATCACATGCTTATCTCCTCTGAGAAGTCTTGTAGAATAAATGTAATCTTAGCTCAACACCTTTTAAAAGGTATCTATTTAAAAGGTACCTATTTAAAAGGTAGCAAGGATAGATGAAACATAAAAAATATATTTTGTTTTGTTTTCTGGAATCATAATCTCTATAATGGAGAGACAGAAGACAGGAGGCCTTTTTACAATGTCTATAGACAAATCTGTTAGGGACATCAGAATACCTTCTTTTTTTTAATGTTAATAGTGTAAGGCAGTGAAATGTTAAGCAATGCAAATAAAGTAAAGAAACACAGAGAAAGGCAAGGCAATGTTGGTAATCCCATAGGAAGTAAAGGTTACCTATGCTCCTCGTTTTGTTTCTTTTCTTTCTTTCTTTCTTTCTTTTTTTTCCTTCCCAAGGGCAGGACTTTGGATTTTTTTCAGAACAAAAACAAAAAATTATGAAGGAGCCTTTGGAAATTAAAATTATAATAACCAAGATTTAAATTTCTGATATTGTTAAAAAATCAAGTCAAGAAAATCTCTCTAAAAATATAATAAAACAATAATAAATTGGAGAATCAAAGATGATAAGAATAATTTTAGTAGATTGATCCAGGAAGATAAATACCTACAAAATAAGAATACCAAAGAGAGAACATGGAAATGAAAATGTGTGTGTGTGTGCTTGTATGTGCGTTTTTTTAATAGTAAGAGAAAGTTACCCAGAACTGAAATACACATCTCTAGAATAAAAAGGCAGAGCCTATTCTACAAATTTCTAACGGGAAAAAAATAAGTCACATGACCATCAGCCTTCTCAACAGCAACACTAGAACTTAATGAAGATTTACCTTCAAAATTGTGATTCAGAAATAGTTTTAACGTAAAATTCTATACCCAACCATCATATCCTACTTTAATTACCATAACACTCAGCTTTTTTTTTCTTCTCACACATAAAAATCCTTACATTTGGAATGCATCTTGCAATTACGGTCAGTCAGTTGGCATAGCGGTGGTTGTATTCCTTTGATATTTTCTGGTAAAATTAAGACAGAGGCAACATCAAAGAATCAAGAGTGAGAGTAATATGCCAAGATTCTGTTTAACTTCCAATATATTCTTTCTAGAGCTGACATCACCAATCACCACAAACTAATAACTTAAAATAACAACAATGTATTCTCTCATGGTTCTGGAGTCTACAAGTCCAAAAATTAAGGTGTCAGGAGGATTAGTTCCTTCTTGGGGGCTAGGAGAAGAATGTATTCAATGCCTCATATCTAGTTTACAGTGTTTGCTAACCATCCGTAGTGTTCTAGGCTTGTGACAGCACCACTCCAATCTTTGCCTCCACTGTCATGTGACATTCTTCTTCTGTGTATGTTTGTGTTTCTTCTCTTCCTACACGGACACCAGTCATATTGAATTAGGGTCCACACTAATGTCCTGATCTTAACTCGGCTTGGCTATCTCTGTAAAGACCCTATCTTTAAGTCAGATCACATGTCAAGGTAGCAGAGATTAGAACTTCAACATATCTTTTTGGGGAACACAAGTCAACCCACAACATTTTCTAAAGACATTATGAAAGATGTGCTCCAGCAAAACAAGTGAATGAATCAAAAACAAGGAAGACCAAAAAAATCCAGGAAACCAGGGATTCTTGTGGATATAAGGTCCCAGGTTGACAACTAAAGGACATGGCCAGGAAGAGACCCAGGTAGGAGAACTACTAATTTACAGGATGAAGAGCAAAAGGATGGAGAGCTCTGGAAGGAAGAAAGGAAAACTGATAGACACAATATATTTAAGCATGGGGGGGGGGATCTTTTGAGAGCCATAAAACGTATTAAGGATAATTAAGATCACATACAAAAATATGAAAATTTTTAAAGCAGAAATTCTAGAAAAAATAAAATGTTGCACAAAAAAGGAGGGAAATAATCATTTGGAAATTCTTGGCTCTGTAGTGAACAATATTTATGTGATTATAATCAAGTAAGCACCAAATATTGATTTAATCAAGACTTTCTTTGGAAGTAAGGAGAGTGGAAAGTGAGTGACATTCAAGAGGGTAAAGTTCCTGTCTATCCTAATAGGAAAACAATAGATAATGTCAAAATGATAATAAATCAATAAATATCATTGCAAGCATAACCTTAAGAAGTACATAGACGAATACAAAACAAAATAGCTGAAATAGCTAAAATGTTTATCTCTAGGGACTAAGATTGGAGTGGCAGGTGTCATTGGTGCTGGAGATTACTATTTGGGGTTATAAAACTTTGGTACTATTTCATTTTTTTTCAACTTTTATTTAAAATGTTCTTAAAGAATTTTTTAAAGGAAAGAATTAATAAGAGGGGGAAATGTGTGCTATGTGTGGAATCTAGCCCACCTCCTTTGGAGAATTCTTTCTTTCTCCATTAAGCCCCAATTGGACTTTGTACATTGCACCATTATAGCTCTTCTTGTGTTTTATCACCATTTACAGCCATTTCATTAGCCCCATGCCCTTCTCTGATAACTCCTTCCTAGCTTCCTCCACTTGCCCACCACCATTTTGTAGTTCTTCCAGTCACAACAGAAACAATCCATTTGCAGTTCTGCCTCTACCACTCAGCACGAGATCCTGGAATTTCCTGTTCATTTGTGCCTTTCTCAATGGTTAGTTCAAAACATGGAACATAGTAGGTGCTCAATGTTTGTTGAAGAAATATATTGGCAAAATATTGAATGAGTAAATGAATCTCTGTTTCTGAGAACCTCAATAGAGTCTACAAATGCGTTTTTCCACTCATTAACTATTAATAGAGATAGCAAAGTTTCCCACAAGAACTGTTATCTATTCTTTAGAAAATGTTTTAGTTATCCTATTACAATGTAAAAGAATAAGACAATTTAACATAAGTTGCTTGGGAATCCCACTTACCCACTAGTGTCAAGAAGATGAGATATCTCATAGGTGCATGTTCTCAAATGCATTATGATGGAAAATACAGCACTTCTGTATGTAATTGTAATTGTTACAAGACCCCTGTCAAGCAGTGAGACCACCTCACCAGAGAGGCATCTCCTGAGTGTCCTCTTTAAAACTGTTACCCAACCCCCCTCATTGCACTGCCAGAAATCCCTGTCACCTTCCTCCTCTACTTTTCTCCACAGTGCTCACCTGCAACCAGGGAAGCTCACCTAAGCAATGGTGCCCAGAGTCTTTATAGGAGCACCACAGTCAACACAAGAACCTTCTGGAGAGTTGGAAAACTGCTATCCTGTCTCAAAACACTTTGAGTTTTAGTTTCTCACCACAATGTTACCCCTATCTGAAACAAATCGAAAATGATGGTCTTAGCCATTGTCCATTATCAAGGACATGCTAATAAGGTTGTTGAAAAAAATCAGGTCCCAGAGATCAGGAAGCAGGACATTCGGCTACCAAAGACCTTGAGGGACTGGACGTATCTGAATAGCTCTGGAAACATCTCACTTTACTTAATTACTTAAAGTAATTCAGTCCATCAAGCTACTTCAGGCAGAACAGAGTGTGTAACAACAGCACTTAATCTCATCTTGCCTTGCCAATGACTCCTTACTGTAGCTTTAGTTCCAATGATAGGCTGTTTGTCATTACCCATTTGCGGAACTGTCTTTTCAATTACTGCAGTGTGGTTTGGGATTGGTCAACACATTATAAACTTTCTTCTTGGAACTCGTGACATTCTGTCTGAAGAGTCACGTTTTCTAGAACACTAGGTGCTTCTGAAGCACTGGGACAGAAAATGTGAAGTGTGTGGGATCCTCCTAACCAAATGGTCATGTCTTCCAACTTAGAACTACAGTTTAACTCCTGGTTGTCGTTTTCATAGAAACAAAACAAAGGGACTCAGGGAACCCATTGGTTTTGTTTCTCTAGAGAAAAAAGGACAACCTATTTTACTCTCTAAAACAGATGTTTATTCTCTGAGTCTATCACAAGCCCATATTATATTTTCCCAGTCCATTCCCTCACTCAAATTCACTCATTTTCCTTTGGCCTCACACCTCCTCTCTAAATTCTCAAACTGACAGCTAAAGACCTTGCGTCCTGCTCCCTTGAGAAAACTGAAGCCATCAGCAGAGAATTTCCACATCCTCCTATCCTCAAAGATTCATACCTCTACCAGCATCGCACACACATACTCTACCTTCCTGTCATTACACAGAGTGTTTGTGCTCACAGCAAAAGCCATGCGCTCACCTTCTCGAAGTTGTGGGTTCTCTCCTCCATGATCAGCTTTCCCACCTCTGCTGGATCATTCCCTTCAGCACACAGACATGCTAATGTCTTGTCAACTTTAAAAATAACAACTAAAATATCAATATGCATGAAAATCATAACAAAGCTTTTACTCCCCTATCCCCAGGGACTGCCCCATATTTCTGTTACTCTTCACAGCAACATGATGTCTCAGAAATAATATCTCTGTTCATTGCCTCTAATTTCTCTCCTTCCATTTTCTTTCCAGGGAGACCTCCTCCCAGCTACCACCAAACTGTTCTTGTCAAGGTTAACAATGGCCACATCATTGTTGAACCTAAGATTAATTCTTAATTGAATCTTATTTGGCCTGTAAGCAGTACTGGACACTGCTGAACACTCCCTCTTCCTTGCCATATGTTTTTCACTTGAGCTCCTGGTTTCTGTCCTGCCTCTCTGGTTGCTTCTCAGTCTCCTTTGTGGGTTCTCTTCTTTCCCACTTTTGGTGCACCATAGGACTAAGCTTGGACCTATTCTCTTTGCCATCAACATCTACCACGTCTCAGAGCTTTCAGTAACATCTATGTCTTCATGGTTTCTCAAATTCACATCTCTACCTTGGACCTCTACCCTTCACTCTACACTTATATCCCCTATTCTGCTCCACACATCTATCCACTTGAATGTCAAAAAGAAATCTGAAACTCAGCATCTCAAAAAACCAAAATCTTGACTTTCCCCATTTCAGATAATGGTGATTCCATCCTCCCACCTGCTCAGGACAAAAATTTTAAGTCCTTTCTCCTTCTTATGCCCCTATTCAACTGGCCTTAGATTTCTGCCAATTCTAAGTTCAAAATATATGCAGAAACTGACTACCTCTCAATATTTCTACTGCTGTTGGTCCAAACCATCATCATCTCTCATCAGGATTATTGTGGTAGCCTCCTACCTGGTCATCCCACCTTTTTCCCTCTTCAGTTTTCAACATGGCAGCGAATGATTTAAAAACAGAAGCCAATTCATCTCACCTTTGTATTCAATACCCTCCAAGAGCTCCCACTTCTTTAAAAAATAAAATCCAATCATCTAGATGACCTGGATACTTCTTTGGTTTCATCTCTTACTAATTCCCTTCACTCAACCTCATTCCAGCCACACTGATCTTACTAGCACAGCAAGCTTCTACTTCAGGGTCTCTGGTTGCTTTTTCTGACTGAACTGCTCTTTCCTCTCTTTCGTCAGATGGTCTTCCAAGACCCCTCCCAACAATATTTCACTCTCTGTGCTTCAGTTTCCTCCTCGACACACTGAGAGACTCGAGAAAACAGTATGACCCAACTCATGTATGCAAGTAAGACTGTTTTGGCATCAGAGAAACCACACTATGTATATTATTCTAAAATTCTCGTTTCAATATTAAAACTAGTCCTTGAAATTCTACTTCATACTTCACTTCATGTAATCATTCTCATTTTCAACCTCGTTTATTTTAACTGCTGCATTGTATTCCACAGTAAAGATACATACTACTTCATTTATAAGGACATCAGATGATAATCTATTTTGCCCCCATTGCAAACAATTCTCCAAGGCCTCTTTGTACACAGTTGCAGCATTTTTTTTGAGATGAATATCAGAGTGGAATTGTTGAGTTAAGGCACGTGCATATTTTTAAAAGAGATCCTAAGAAAATGTTCTCCATAAAAGCCATGCCTGATTACATATCTACACATCTCTCTGCATCTTCTCCACGGTTGGATATTAGTAATCTTTAATCTTTGTCAGACAAGAGTGAATCATATCACTTCCCAATGATTTGAATTTTCATCTATTTCATACACCAAACTGCTGTATATGTTCAAGTATCATATTTTACCCTTTCATGTTTTTGTGTGTTTTAATGTCTTTTAAGACAAATACTTCTCATTGCTCTTTCCTGGAATTTTTGCTAGCTATTCCTGCTTGTTCGTTTTCTTCATATATTTGTTAGGATCCAATTGCCTAGTTTCAATAAAAATCCTACTGGTAATCTTTGGAGGGATCACATCACTTTTATAGATTAATTTAGAGACAACTGATGTGTTCATGATGTTGAATCTCTTGTCCAAAAATAGTGTGTCTTTCCCTTTATTCAAGTTTTCTTTTTGTATCCTTGAAAAGCATTTTCAAATTTTATCTTGATCCTTCATGTGTCTTGTTATTGCAAGTGTTCCATTTATTCCACAATGTCATCTACCAAACCATATACATGAAGATATATCTGTTTAATTAATTTCGTGCCAGCCAACTAGCTGATTTCTACTCTTAATTGTGAAAACACTTTCGTCATTTCTCATGGATTTTCTAAGAAAATAACTGCACCAGCAGCATATAGTTGTAGTTTAATCTCCTCCTATTTGACTTTTATATCTATTTTTTTTTCATTGTGCTTGCCAGTACCTCTAGAATAACTGAAGAATCATTATTAGTGGCAATAGGGGTGTTTCTAGTGGATGAATGTCATTGTTTTCAGTACCCAGCATCTAAACCCTTTCCTAGGTTTGAGGAATTTCTCACCTTATGAGATTATCAAGACTCTTCTCCTCTAAGGGGGTGAGAATGGTAGATATGTAAATTGTCGGTAAGATATTACAGCTGGCGCAAAGGCAGACAGATGCACTCATGCAGGAGTTGGAAATGCAGGAGGGAAGGCAGGGGATTCTCTCCCTTTTGTGCCAGTAGGAGCAATAATAGCCTCAAATTTGAGCCTTTGGTGCAGGAAGGGCAGTGTCGTGTACAAACATATGCTTTGAGAAGGACTGGCTCTTTGACAACCTCTTCTGTCTCTGCTAATGCAGTTGGTCTGTAGATTTTTTAAAAATATATTCATCCGGGGCGCCTGGGTGGTTCAGTGGGTTAAGCCGCTGTCTTCAGCTCAAGTCATGATCTCAGGGTCCTGGGATGGAGCCCCACATCAGACTCTCTGCTCAGCAGGGAGCCTGCTTCCTCCTCTCTCTCTGCCTGCCTCTCTGCCTACTTGTGATCTCTCTCTCTCTGTAAAATAAATAAATAAAATCTTAAAAATATATATATTCATCCACCTCACTCTGATGAAGTGGTGATGAAGTCTTCTTTAATATCTCTTGGTAGTGTTTTATACATTTTTGGAAGTGGTCTCAGACAACCTGCATTAGACACATTGTTAGATATTTGAAGTTTTTAATGATATTGTAAACAATACATTTTAATTATTCTTTTTAAATTATTCTTTTTTAATATGTTGTAATACATTAAAATTTCATATTGTTTTTCTCTTGTTATATTTAACAGTTTATCTGTAGTTCTTCTAAAAATGTCTATATCCATAATCATATCATCAGTAAATAATAAGAGTTTTATTTTCCCCTTCCATTTTTCACACATTTAATATTATTGTACTTGTTTCCTTGGAAAAGCCTCCAGTAAAATGTTGAACAAAAACAAGTTTTAGCAGAAAAATATTTCTCTCCTTACTAATCTCAGAGGGAAGTCTCATAAAAATTCACTTCAGATATATTTGTTTTATGGTGTTTTTTTGTTTCATTTTTTTCAGATATATCAAATTAAGAATATTATCTATTCAAGACTGCTTTTAATTATTAATACATGCTAGATTTATATCAAATGCTCTTTCCACATCTACAGAGATGGGTATATGACTTTTCTGCTTTATTGTGTTAATCTGGTGAATTACATTGAATTTTGAGTGTTAACCCAGTGTCACCTTCTTTAAATAAACCACATTTGGGGGCACCTAGGTGGCTCAGTGAGTTCAGTATCTGACTCTTCATATCAGTTCAGGTCATGACCTCAGGGTTGTGATATCAAGCCCCACACTGGCCTGCTTAAGATTCTTTCTCTAAAAAACCATAAACTAAAACAAAAAAAACACATTTGGTCATGATATATTATCTTTCTAAGTATCACTAGATTCAATTTGCTATTAACTCATTTAGGATTTTTTTGCACCTATGTTCATAAAAGACATTAATCTTTCCCTTTTTTAAAAAAAAATAATATTCTTTGCGGGACACCTGGGTGGTTCAGTAGGTTAAAGCCTCTGCCTTCAGCTTGGGTCATGATCCCAGGGTCCTAGGATTGAACCCCACTTCTGGCTCTCTGCTCAGTGGGGAGCCTCCTTCCTCCTCTCTCTCTCTCTGCCTGCCTCTCTCCCTACTTGTGATCTCTGTCTGTCAAATAAATAAAATCTAAAAAAAAAAAAAAACTGTTTAAAAAAAGAATTCCTCCTTATGGAGAGGGGCTTTATTTATGAAGAGGTTTTTAATTATATATTCAATTTCTTCATCACATACAGAGCTGTGCAGACTTCACATTTCTTATAGAAGTTTGGGGTAAGTTCTATTTTTTTAATAAATTTTCCATCTCATCTAAATTTTCACATTTACTGGCATGAATTTGCTCATAATATTCTATATTTATTTATTTATTTACTTATTTATTTATAGACTTTATTTTTTTTAGAGCAGTTTTAGGTCCTTAGCAATACTGCAAGGAAAGTACAAAGATTTCCCATATCCCTGTCCCTCCCCAACATACATAGCCTATCCGTCAACTTCCGCAAATAGTGGTATATTTGTTACAACCTACAATCTACACTGATACATCGCAATCACTCAAAGTTCATAGTTTATATTAGGGTTCCCTCTTACTGTTGTACATTCTGTGAGTTTGAATAAGTGGATGATTAAATGTATCCACCATTATAATATTATACAGAGTATTTTCAAATACAGAGTATTTCAAAATACAGAGTATTTTCACCACCCTAAAAAGTCTCTGTTTCATTTTACCTTTTTAAGCCTACATGTTATAGTCTGTTTATTCCTATTGGCTATTTTCACCTGCTCTCTTTATTTTAGACAACAGAGATCAACAGCTTTTGGACTGTTTACAAGATAGGCTCTCCTCGATATTGCCTGACAGAAAGCCTACCTGAAAACATGGCTTGTCTCTGTGAATTCTTGGGTCTATCTAACCCTATCTGCTCTTCTTCATGCAAAGCTTGGGAAGCCATGTACCCATCCCGGCATTGTGGGGTTTGCCTCTCCGATGGAGCATTTACTCTGGAGAACTGTGCTTTGCCTGTTTCATCTGAATTCTCCAGTTACCGGGATCTTCTTGTTTACATTCATTATATTTCTTGGTGATTTCTTCTATACTATGGTTCAGAGTTACAAATGTGCCTCCTAGTTTCTTTGAAGACAGTGTTTATGGCTCTGTTTCTCTGCTTTGGGAACTTTGTTGTTGCTGTTGTTCATGTAGAGAATTTTCAAGAACAAAGATAGGAAAATACCAACTTTAATCTACCTTCTAAAATAAGACCATTAACCATTGATTATTACCCTCAACTTTCTAGGATTTGACTGTGATACATTAGATGTATAAATATCTTTAGGAAGGATTACCATTTTTGAAACAGTAAATTTTCCAATTCCAGAATATAGTATTTCTCATCATTTATTTTTTTTAAGATTTTATTTATTTATTTGACAGAGAGAGCTCACAAGTAGGCAGAGAGGCAGGCAGAGAGGGAGATAGAGGGAAGCAGGCTCCCTGCTGAGCAGAGAGCCTGATGCCGGACTCGATCCCAGGACCTCGTGACCTCAGCAGCTTAATCCACTGAGCCACCCAGGCGCCCCTATTTAGGTCTTCTTTTAAATCTTCTAGTAACACATTATAGTGTTGCTGCTGTTACCGCTTTCACATAGTATTGTACAGATACTTGCATTAATCATTTCATATATTTTTAAATTTCTATTGGAAACTGGATGGTCTAATTGGATGTGGTCATATATTGAAAATCTATTACTTTTCATACATTCACCTTTTATTCAATTAGTCTAGCCATGTTGAATTCTACCAGTATGTTATTTTACTATCTTGGATCTTCTAGAAAGATAACCATGTTGTCTGCAAATACATAATGTGTTTTTTTTTTCTCTTCAAATATTTACCTACCTGATTTATTTTTGTGTGTTATTGCACTGGCCAAAACCTCTAGGACAAGTGGTGGTCATTTTCATTCCTATGTTGTTTCCACAGGTAAAGAGAATGCTTTCAGTACATCATCATTAAATATGACTTTTGCTGCAGGTTCCTAAGAGATACCTTTTACAAGATTTGGAAAGTTTCCTTCCATTTCTAGTTTTTAACATGAATTTGCATTGAATTTTGTCAAATACTTTTTCAACATCTATTGAGATCACATATGATTTTTCTTCTTTGAACTATTTTTTAGTAAATCAAATTAGTACCTTATCTAGTGTTGACAGTTCCTTGTGTTTCTACTATAAGCCCTACCTGGTCATAATATACTATTTTTCAATGCATGAGTAATTTAATTTGTTAGATTTTATATAAGAATCCTGCATGTCAAATTTATTAGTGAGTTCCACCTGTGGTTTCTTTTCTGTATGCAAAATCCTTATTATATTTTAGTATAAGGGTCATATTAGCCTCACAGAATGAGTAAAGATTGTTTTCCAGCTTTTAGATTCTCTGAAGCAGTTCACATAATGTAGGAATTGTCTGTTCCATAAAAATTTCATAGATACCACCCTTCAAAATTTCTGGGTCTGGTGAAATTTTTAAGAGATAGATCTTTAATTATATTTTCAAATTCTTCAATTCTATTTATCTATTCAGATCTTCTGTTGAGTGAGTCAATTTTGTTATTTTTTAGAAAATTAAAAAATTGTCCAAATTTTCAAATTTATTGTGGAAGATAATATATTAATGTAACTGATCAATAGATATTAATTGAAATAAGAAACTGATCATAAATTTTTAATGTTCTCCAAATCTGTGATATTTTCTTTCTTATTCCCAATGTTTATACAAGAACTTTTTTCTTGATTAGAAATACCAAAAATTAACCATTTTTATCATTTTTCAGAAACAATATTATTTCCAAAAAGGAGGAATATTATTTTTATTCCCAATGAAATAAACTTTTCTTGCAGATTTTTTATATTCATTTATGATTTTTTTACATTATAGCTGGTACAAAGACTAAATGATTTTATTCCTTGGAATATGTATTGAGATATATTTCATTTTGTTTTGGTATAATGGATGGTAAATATCTGTGAATGTCCCATTTTGGTTTTGAAAAATGTCTTTTTCAATTTTGTATGTATAAAATTTTATAAATATAGATATATATACACATACAGATAAATACATATAAAAAGGCCTTTATATATAACATAGATTATATATTAAAATATGTTATATATTTATAACAATTTTAATAGATATATATTTATAAAATATTTTAAAATATAGAACTATTATTTATAAAGTGCTTTATAAATATTAAAATATTTAAAATATAAAATAAATACTACAGTATAGATATATACATACACACATATATGCATATATAGTTTGTTAGCAATGTTATTAAAAGCTCTTCAGCCTTAATTATTTGTTCAATCTGTTAATTTCTGAAGTTTCCCACATAGTTGAAATTTACTCATCCTAGTATTTTTTATAAGTTTTTGCTCTCTACAGTATGAATCATTGCTTTTCGTGACAAAGTTTTCAGGAGAGTCAAGTGTTAGTTATACATGTTATCAATATTAAATATTTCTATTTAATTTGTATCATTTTTTGGCCTTGGATTCTTATAACTGTGGTTAATTAATATTACATTTATTTATTTTAATTTTTTTACTTGAACACGTCTGGTTTATTTTTTCCTTTCTTTTCTTTTTTTTTTCTTTTTTGTCCTTCTATTTCAACCTGTACATGTTATTTTGTTTTAGGCATGTACTTTATTAATAGCATATAACTGTATTTTATTTTATTTACTTTTTATCCTATCCAAGAGTCAGTTTTTGTGATTACTAATATATTTGGATTTAGTCCCAGCTCTCTCTAAGCATTTTCATTATGCATCTTTCAAAGTTTCCTTCTGAGTTTTACTTCCTCGGGTATAGGTTTTGTTTATCAGATCAAGTCTCCTTCATGTCATTTGTTTTCTCTAAATGTTTGATGACACTATACTTTGGCTCTGTCTACTTCTGGTGACTATGAGAGAAGCAGGACACACACTACAAGTTAGGATCTAAGAACAGTCTGTTGTCTGGAATAAGACTGCCCATTCCTGCCAGGTGCTTCCAATCTTCCAGAGCACAGCTTTGATTTTCCTGCCCAAACACCCACAATCATGGCTACAGCCCGTGGACAAATCCTCTGTTGCTGAGCACTTAGCACAAGTGGTCTTGGTAGACGTCAACCCACTTTACCACCAGAATAATGTTCGTCAACTAATCACCCTCACAGTTACACCAGGAATAGTTTCTCTTCCATCTTCAAGATCTTAGCATCTCCATTGCTACTCTCCCGTCCTGCAGCTCTCTTCTGCTGGGCCTATCTCCCACCTGCCTTCTCTCTCCTAGAGTAGGAGTGATAAAGAGAATGGTTACTCTTCTTCGGATCCTCATTCCGATAAACCAACTTACAAAACACACCAGTAAGAAATCATGGAAACTTAATTGGAATTGGATCGGTGGTTCATCCACTAGGAATGACTTTGCCTCTCCAGTCTGGAGACAACTATGGTTGCCACAATGGGGGGAGTGCTAATATCTGGTAATAGAGACCAGAGATGGCCCTAAATATCCTACAGAGCAGAACACCAAATCTGAAAATTATGTCAAAATTCAATAGTGCCAAGGTTGAGAAACCCTGTGTTAGATGATATTAAGGAATTACCAGTTTTGTAAGACATGATAGCAGCATAATGACTAGGCTTTTTAAAAAGTCCTTATTTGTTAGAGATGCATATTTAAGAATGCAAGACTTAAAAAAAAAAATGATGTCTGAAATTTGGTCTAAAATTCTTTTTAAAAAACAGGGAAGTGTATACAAAGATGGAAAATGTTAATTTGGGGGGATGAAGGTAACACTGGTGTTCATTATATTAATCTTTACTTTTATATTTGAAAATATCTATAATATAAAACTAAAATATTTTCATTAAATTTAAAAAGGCAAGACATTTTATGATATTTTATAATGTTTATTCCTAGTAATATGAAATAAAATACATATTATTTAAGTTTCAATAATTTTATTAAAAGGTTGGAGTTCTAATAGACCTTGGACAGAGTTCCTCTCTGCCACCTAAAAGTTGAACAGGGGCTGGAGAGCGTTTTGAGGAAGGGAAGTCATCAACGAAGGTCAATTGCAAGACAGGGAGAAGACCCGCCTACCCAAGGAGCTGATGTGCTACATGTTTGGAAATAGGGCTCAATGAGGCAGAGTCACATTGTGGAACTGCTTACAAGTCAGGCAGAGAAGTAAAGATTGGCTGAGGTAGAAAATAAGGCATTGTAGTTTTTTTTTTTTTTTTAAGATTTTATTTATTTATTTGACAGACAGAAATCACAAGTAGGTAGAGAGGCAGGCAGAGAGATTGAGAGGAGGAAGCAGGCTCCCTGCTGAGCAGAGAGCCCCATGTGGGGCTCAATCCCAGGACCCTGAGATCATGACCTGAGCCGAAGGCAGAGGCTTAACCCACTGAGCCACCCAGGCGCCCTTAAGGCATTGTAGTTTAGGGGCAAGATTAATTTTCTGAAAACAAGTCAAGTTGCCTGGAAAAAAATTCATGCAAAAAAATCCTATTGCATCTAAATTAACTGTATTGAAAGGGCATGTTTTGTATATTTTTGTTTTGTTCTGTTTTGTTTCATTCTTATCCTGCTAACACAATTCTTTCTGGGATACTGAAGGCAACAGGAGACACTGTCGGTGCTGTGGATGATACCCAGAGTCAAATGGAGGGATTGACCTCTGCTGGGAGGGCACAAGTTTTGCCAGTTTTGATGAGCCAGGAAGATAAGGGACTTCAAGGCTGAGGTATCAGCAGAGAATGCTGATGGAAAAGGGTCGTGAGATGTTCAAAGAGAAAAAAGAAACTAATACCAGGAAGATGAAAACAAAGTAAGATTAATGCCCATAAAGGCTTGAGATCATGAATTTCCATGAACCTAGTCTACACACTTGTGTGATTTTGTCCAGCAACATGTCACTGCTCACATGGAGGCCCAGAGAAGAGAGAGGGTAGGGTCCTTCCAAGGTTGGGGAAGTTGGAAGACTTTATGGGGGAGAGAGTGGGGGAGGAAGTTGGTGGTAGTTATCAAAAAACTGACTCTTCTCAACCATGGAATCTACCCGGAGAAGAAGAAAATTTGATGAGAAAAAAGTGACAGGGACTAGTGGATTATCCAAATGATGTTAAAGTATTATGCCTAGGGGTTATCAGAGCAAGCAAACTAGACAAACAGGAGTTGGTAGAAGCGAGATATCCAAAATTAAGATTCTAGATGGAGTAGTTTCTGGCAATGACAAGGTTCAAGGTGTGACCACGGGACAAAAGGCTGGATTGGAGAGCAACTACTAATTATTAAGGTGGGTGATCACAAGATACCTAGGGTTAACCCTAACAGCCTGTTCTTCCCCCTTCTGATTACTTGTCTTTGATGAGAGAAAAAGCAGCTATCACTCCTGTTGGGCAAGAACTATGAAACCTTTCCTTGGTTCTCAGCCCCTGTGATGCTCTGCAATTCCTTTACTAAAATCAAATGGGTGCTTTTTTAAGACTACGGAGAATACCTCTGTGTTATATGAATGCATGATGATCTCATTTAATCCAGGGTTAGATGGGGTACTGGAGTCTGAGAGTGGGAATTTGGGGAACAAGAAGGTGGCATGGGACCCTTCTGGGACACGGGTAAGAGAGTTTATAGGAGAAATAGAGAAATAGTGAAATACTCCCTAAATGTTGCCTTAAGGCTAGCTCTGGCCAACTTTTACATACTGCACACTGAATTTGATATGCATCAAAAAAAGTTTATAGGGGCTCCTGGGTGGTGCAGTCAGTTAAGCATTCGACTCCTGGTTTTGGCTCAGGTCATAATCTCAGGGTTGTAAGACTGAGCCCTGGCTCAGGCTCCATGCTCAGTGGGGAGTCTACTTGAGCTTCTCTCTCTCCCTCTTCCCCTCCCCCCTCAAATAAGTAAGTAAATCTTTAAAATATGTTTGTGAACTAAAATCAGTCTGATAAATTTGATATTATCATAATCAGTCTTTTTTTTTCCTTTTTAAGATTTTATTTATTTATTTGACAGAGATCACAAGTAGGCAAAGCAGAAGCCAGAGAGAAACAGGGATAAGCAGGCTCCCCACTGAGCAGACAGCCTGATGCAGGGCTCGATCCCAGGACCCTGGGATCACAACCCAAGCCGCAGGCAGAGGCTTCAACCCACTGAGCCACCCAGGTGTCCCATAATCAGTCTTTTTAATGACACCCCGAAGAACCCCACCTATTTCACAGAGGATGACTCGTAAGCTTAGCATCTCTTTTTGTACCCAGAGTAGCTCAAAAGCAGGACCTGACTTCTAGCTCGATGCAAACAGATTCTTTCTGGTACTCAGTGGCTGTCCAATAGCAGAAAGGTCAGTATGTACTTCATAAATTATGAACAACAAAAGTAGCCTCTGCTTTCCTGTGGCTGCTCAGGGCAAATACAGCTGTATCTGAACCAGAACTGCCTACTCAGCCATATGAGTGTATTAAGCCATCAATAAATTCTGCTCTTTTCCATACATTTTTACTGTTAGGCTCAGTGTCTGCCTCTGGGGATAAGCAAAGGGAAAAAAGACTAACTTAAAGTGCACCATTTTG
The DNA here is from genome assembly GCF_022355385.1 of Mustela nigripes. Taxonomy (NCBI): domain Eukaryota; kingdom Metazoa; phylum Chordata; class Mammalia; order Carnivora; family Mustelidae; genus Mustela; species Mustela nigripes. The sequence goes on along the minus strand of NC_081565.1, from coordinate 74,467,055 downwards.
CCTCATTCATTCCTCCAACAAATATTTATCGAGCATGTCCTACAAGGTGGACATTCTGCAGGTGCTAGAGATAGAAACTGGAAACAATTCCTATGCTGCAGAGATTCCAGTCTAGGGAAGAGGGAGAAGCAGATACCTTTAATATGGAGGGAATTCATTACTAAGACTCATTCATTTCTTCTATAATGTTTGTAAAGGATGCACAAGTACTTTGTTCAGCCCTAAGAATAAAGGATGATACACAGATGTAGTCCCTGCTCTGGTTGAGTCATCCTATGAACAAGGAGGACATAATCCTGTCCCTGGTGCTCAGGGAAGTGACCTTGGAGGAGCTGCTCTCCTGTGGAACATGGAGTGCAAAGGAGAAGCTTCAAGGAGACGGCGTGGGAGAATATCCCAAGCAAAGCCCTGGCGTCAAGAAATCACACTGCTTTTGAGAAACTGCAGGTAGAGTAGAATGGTGGAAGCTGATGATGTCTGGGTTCGGGAGCAGTAAGAGACAAGGCTGAGGGAGACACACAAAAGGACGTGCACAGCATGCGAAGGAACCGAAACTTGACTCTGGAGATGAGGGTGAGCAAGGGAATAACATAACGAGCTTGCCCTTTAGTTAGATAGCTCTGCAGCCACGTGGAAACTGGCTCTGTAGGTAGGACTGGAAGCCAGGAGTACAATTAGGAGCTCAATACAATGACCCTGATGAGAAATAACAAGGACGTGAACTAAGATAATGGCACCGGGATAACCCAACAAAATAGGACGGGCTTGAGAAATATTTAGTAAGAATAGACAAGATATGGTGGGTGCTTAGAGGAAGACGCTGCAGGATTGGAGGGGTCAAGGTCGCTTCCCAGGCGTCTGTTTTGGGCTCCAGCTAGGTTACCGTTAGCTGATAGGACAATAAGAAAAGAAACATGTCTCAGGGTAAATGCAGTTTTCACCACAGCACCGAGACGCAGTTTTTGCACCGAGGGAAAAAAATATCCATAGGGTGAGTTAGGTTAAACTTGTAAGTTGCATCTATAGGAGAAAGACCTTCTCAAAATTACTTTTTCTTTTTTCTCCACCAAAGACTGAAGAGAATAAAAAGACAGGCTGCACTGGGAAAAAATACTGCCAAACCACATATCCAACAAAGGCTTTGTAGGATCTATAAAGAACTCCCAAAATGCAGTAGTCAACAAGCGATCCAATTAGAAAATGGGCAAGACCTTTCACCAAAAACATGAAAAGACATTTTATAAAAGAGGATTTATGGCAAACAAGCACATGAAAAGATATTCAACGACAACCATGTTAACAAAAGTTAAGGAGAAATAAAAATTTAAACCGCCATAAGATTTCCCCAGACATCTATTAGAATGGCTAAAATAACAGGGATAACACCAAATGCTGGCAAGGATGTGGAGGAAACTAGATCACTCACTCAACTGCCATGAATGTGAAATGGTACAGTCACTCTGGGGAACAGCGTGTAGTTTTTTAAGAAATCTAACCTGGGGGGCCCCTGGGTGGCTCAGTGGGTTAAAGCCTCTGCCTTTCACTCAGGTCATGGTCCCAGGGTCCTGGGATCAAGCCCTGCATCAGGCTCTCTGCTCAGAGGGGAGCCTGCTTCCTCCTCTCTCTCTCTGCCTGCCTCTCTGCCTACTTGTGATCTCTGTCTGTCAAATAAATAAATAAAATCTTTACAAAAAATAGTTTAAGAAATCTAACCTGATGCTGTGAATTGTGTAAGACTGATGAATCATAGCCCTGTACCCCAAGACAAATAATATGTTATATGTTAATAGAATAAAAAAATAAAATAAAGAAATCTAACCAGGACTTGCCCTTCAACTCAACAATTGAACCCTTGGGCCTTTATCCCAGAGAAATGAGCACTTATGTCTACCCCAAAATATGAACGCTTATAGCAGCTTTATTTATGATATCCCGGACAACTGGGGTCCGGGGTGGAGGACAGGCATCCTTCAATGGGCGCATGGTTCAGCAAACTGTGGCACTTCCATGCCCCTGGAATACCGTTCGGCAGACACCAGCAACAAACTACTGATACTAGAAACGGGGATGGATTTCATGGAACAACACAGAGCGAAAAGAGCCAGGCTTAAAAGGGTGCGTACTCTATTACCAACATTCTTGGATGTTATATAAATTATATGCACTACACACTCACTCACTGAGCACATACCAAAGTGAAATCTGAACAAAGTCTATGGATTGTACCAATGTCGATTACCTGTTTTCAATACTGCATTACAGTTATGCAAGATGTCACCATCGATGAAAACTGAGTGAAGGGCACACAGGGCACTTTTACCTTTTTTCCAACTTATGCATCTGTGAGTATTTAAATATATATGTGTGTGTGTGTGTGTATATATATATATATATATATATATATATACACATATAAACATATAAATATATATTGATAAATATAATAATATAAATTATATTTATAATTTTGTACTTTATATATATATAAAATTTTGTATAAATTATATGCATTACACATTCACTGAGCACACACAAAAGTGGTAAAATCTGAAAATTTTATATAAAATTTTGTACTGTATACACACACACATGAAGGTAGATAGGTAGGTAGGTAGGGTAGATAGTTAATTGGTAAACCTGGTCGTTGAAGACACTGGAGAGTTGATTCTAGGGCACAGATGGAGGGATACACGGTAAACAGGAAGGATGTTGCTTCTCCCCTAAGAAAGGAGATGCAGATCCAAGGAAGCAGGTGGAAGGGATAGAGGGCCAAGAGGTAAAAAGGTCATTACCTAATGTTATCTATTTTCCATGTAAAGTAAGAATCACACCCACCTGCCGCTAGTGGTGAGGAACTAGGGTACAAAGCTTAGGTGAGTGGAAGGTTTGGAATACCCACTAAGGAAAGTGGGAGAGGGCATATCCTAGGAATCCATAACCCCAGTTTTTTAGCCCCATGTTATTGTCTATAGTGGCACCCAGCAGAACTTTCTGCCATGATAGAAACGGTCTGTATCTGTGCTGTCCAATACAATAGCCATTGATGACAGCTAGGCTACTGAGTACTTGAAATGAGGCTAATGTGACCAAGAAAGTAATTTTTAATTATATTTAATTTTAATTGAAATAGCCACATGTGGCTAGTAGCTACTTTATCAAACAGTGAAGCTAACAGATGCACAGAATAAAGAAGCAGTGAATTTTCAACCATGATCGGTCCTTTTGGGAAGTTAACCAAGATCTAGGCCTAATATCCAAAGCACACAATTTCTTTCCTTACTGTGTTATTCATTATTCAGTTATTCAGTTTGTGCGGAAGCTGCAAATCAGTATGAAACACTTGGTTCTTGAAGCTCCAACAGCCAGCTTTGAGCCAATCCCATCCTCTAGTATTTCTGAATTTCAAATCCCTTTGTCACACTTTTGTCCCAGATGACATGGCAGCAAAGTCTTCAAGGGTAGCCTGAGAAGGTCTAAAGCTGTACCCACACGGGTTTTCCAGAACATTCTAAGGCTCGGACGGTTCATGAGCCCTGTCCCCTCTCAGAGAGTCAGCAAGCTCGAGTCTGTTCTAACAGGTGCCCAAGCCAATGACAGAACCTCCAAACCTGACCATGCAGTGACTGCCCGACTTAACTCATCGCACTCCTCTCCTACCACACGACGTCTCCTCCGGTCAGCAGTTCTTTGCAAGAGGTAAGCCCTAAGTTCCAGTCGCTGAAGAAGTGCCTGGGCTTGCAGCTTCCTGAGAATTCGACTGGTTAAAGCAGTTTTGGAAATAGAGGCTTTAAGTGATTCGGAGGCCGCCTGCCCTCTGCTCACAAATTGGCTTTTCAGAGACACTCTGAGGGCGGTTTGCAGCAGAGTAGGCCTTTTCCTTGTAACCCGAGAGCTTGCCTAATGTCCCTCAAGTATTTCCCTGATAGGGAAGAGCAACATAACAGAGTCTTTCAAGGATAGTTTGCACATTAAAAATTGATGGAGCACTTTAAAGTTTAATATTTAAACAAAATGCTTAGTGTTTACGGGCACCACACACACATTTTCATAGGTACCGATGTAGGGAAAGGTCTGCTGGGCCAGGGAAGTGCTACTGAAAATACTGGTCAATATGCATGGTATATATTCCTATAAAGTCAATTCTAGGTTTTTTAGCCTCTGATTATTCTGGAATGATGGTTTTTCTTCAGGCTACAGACAATGTTTAGGGGGGAGGGACTGACCGCTCTCTCTTCTGATGGTCACAAGTAGTGGAAAACCCCCAAGTTCTTGGCTCTACACCAGCCATCCTCAACCTCTATTTCTGCAGGACATGGAGGGTTGCCATTAGCTGTAAATGATGAGACAGATATCCAATTATTGCAAAAATCCACACAGAGTAAACAGAGTTGTTTCTGAGACAGAAAATAAAAGGTGCATGGCAAAAACAACTGGTTGAAATTCCAAAGAATAGAAATTGACTGTCTGTAACAAGGCAGGAAGAGGAAAAACAAAATCAAAACCAGAAAAAGATGATTCAATAGTAATTAAAGAGTCCCATGTTTAAATAGTCCAGCTATATTCAGGTGGTATTTGAGGGGGTAAAATATTAAGTGTGGTCTATAAAATAATGAGGCTGGTGCCATAAGGCACACACAGAACCAGTCCCAATATGTTCTCATAGCCCTTTATGGTGCAACAGTGAGTGGCCCATTCATTGCCTCGATGCCTTCACTCAAGAGTCAAAATCCCAGGGACTCAAAGGTCCAATTCTTTAATCATTGAGTTGGTTCCCCTGGTAACCACCCTTCCCCATCCTTACGTGCTTTCCCAATGTCTCCTCACTGATATAAACTCAGGTGTGGTCGAAAGGAGCTTGCAATTAATATTAGTATAATTAATATTTATTAATTATAGTATTATAATTATATATACAATATATAATAATTATATATACAATTATATATAATATATAATATACAACATATATAACACATATATACAATATATATACAATGTGTATATATAATATATAATATATATAATTATATATACAATAAATATATATACAAATATATAATTATATACACAATTAATATTAGTATAATTAATATTTATCACCCTTATCACTTAGGAAATTCCAAGAGTTTTAGGACTCTGTGTCAGAAATAGGGATAAAAGCCAAATATACATTTCTTATTATAAAACACAGTATCACATGTCCCATGCCTAAACTCCCTGCTCCTCATCCTTTGGCCCAGGCCTGGCTATTGTAATCCTCTAGGCTCTTCCCAAATTCTGAACAAATCATAGGTGTGACTAGGGTCAAAGGCCTAAAGTGTTGACATAAATCATGTCATTTAATAACATGGCTTTGCTCCATTATCCATCCCTTCCAACCAAAACATCTGTCTCTACCACTTCCTGAAGCTAAATTTTGTTCTTCAAGTTCAAACTTCATCTCTTCTAAAATGTCATCCTAAGATTCCACCACCTATAGCAATCCCCTCCTCTTCTGAATCCAAAGCACATACTTCCTAAGATAAACATTTGGTAATTACCCATACCAACCTCACAATTTCTTTCAATATTCAGTTCCTTCTTCTACAATTAGCAGGAGGGGTACAACCTAAGCCTTTGCGGTATTACACAGGGCTACTTTCTTATTTTTTTTTTTTTTTTAGATTTTATCTATTTATTTGCTAGAGAGAGAGAGCACAAGATGGGGGAGGGTCAGCAGGAGATGCAGACTCCTTGCAGAGCAGGGAGCCCGATGTGGGACTCTATCCTGGGACTCCAGGATCATGACGTGAGTCGAAGGCAGTCACTTAACCAACTATGCCACCCAGGCGCCCCAGGGCTACTTTCTTCTAATAACACTTATGATTCCACTGTTATTACCATTTCTCCACCTCTTACGTACACAAGACCACCCAACTTTGCAAGTTTGCTATGGATAAAGAACATTATGCCCCGACCCATAAATATCTGTCCCTTCCAATGTTCAAGAACTCTGTAAAGATTTTTAAATTTCTACTCAGAGACAAAATCAAGACACAGAATGCTAAGTAGCTTGTCCCAATTACATTGCTATAAAGTGACAGCGCTTGACTTACTGTCTAGTTTGTGTGGCTCTAGAACATAGCCCTAGAAGGTGACACTGTTGAATCCCCACAGCACTCTACGTGGTAGGTAAAAGGAAGCATTTATTTTTTATTTCAATACAGATTGGGGTTAAGGAGTTGGAGGAAATAACAGATCAATATTGGCAGAGAAATCACAATGAACATATAATTCAGAACTAAGGTTTTTATCCTATAATTGAACTTTTTTGGGAATCAGTGAGTAAGTTTCAGGGTGCTTATGAACCATTTGAAATAAAAATGAAATTGTACCAAAATATGTATATGTGTACCTTTTGGGGGAGGGAGAGTCCATAATTTTTTTTAAAGATTTATTTATTTATTTGAAAGAGAGCAGGGGGAGAGGGAGAGAAAGAATCTCAAACAGACTCATTGCTCAGCACAGAGCCCAATGCCAGGCTCAGTCTCACAACCTGAAATCATGACCTGAGCTGAAACCAAGAGTCAGACCCTTAATCTGCTGAGCCACCCAGGGCCCCAGGGTCCACAGTTTTAATGAGATTATTAAAATGATTCTGTGATAGTCATTAGGGTTGATTACATATCTTCTGGTTTTCTCTCTGCCAGGTCCATTGCTAACACCTCCCCACCTCTAGAAGTAGGTATAATCATGTGACTTTGGGTCACAAAATGTGAGAAGCAACTTATGGCGCTTTCAGACAGAAGCTTTACCGAGACAGAGCTTACGACTTTCCTTTTCCCGGTAGAGTGGCTGGTGATGTTTGAAATGGCAACAGCTCCATTAGTTTGACTCCTGAGAGTCTACAATCTGCTGGTTCCCCCGCCAACTCAAAATGGATATGTCGTATAAAGGGACAAAGGGGAAAAACATGAATGCCTTATGCCACAAAAATCTTTTTTTAAATAATTTTTAAAATTTTTTAATAAACATATAATGTATTATTAGCCCCAGGGGTACAGGTCTGTGAATGGCCAGGTTTACACACTTCACAGCACTCACCATAGCACGTACCCTCCCCAATGTCCATAGCCCCACCCCCCTTCTCCCAACCCCCTCCCCCCCAGCAACCCTCAGTTTGTTTTGTGAGATTAAGAGTCTCTTATGGTTTGTCTCCCTCCTGATCCCATCTTGTTTCATTCATTCTTTTCCTACCCACCAAACGTCCCACGTTGCATCTCCCCTTCCTCATATCAGGGAGATCATATGACAGTTGTCTTTCACCGATTGGCTTATTTTGCCAACCATAATACCCTCTAGTTCCATCGACGTATTTGCAAATATGCCACAAAAATCTTAAGGTTATTTGTTACTTTGCCATATTGCAATCTACTGTCACTGAGGCATAATATAACCCGCCAAATGTTAGGAGACACTTGAACCTTCATGAATGAAGTCCTAACGAAAGATGATTTCAGGAGTGATTTCTTCACACACTGATGAAAGCAAGAGGTATAATACTAAATTCTATTTTGATATTTCAATTATCTCGGAGTAAAATCTTACCCTTCAATGCTAGCATAACATGAATTGTTCTTTTCTTTTTTGTAACTTACAGAAGCTCATTAAAAAAAACAAACAAAAAAAAACAAAACAAAACAAAAACCACACACATAAGTGCCAGAAACTGTTAGGAAAGGAGCATGAGTATGAACAGCTCAAAGGGGTGAAGTATTCTTCAGAGAAGTTGGCTCATTTCCTCTGCTTGTCCTGCTGGGAGCTCTTATCACCTTGTGCATAAAATATTCCAATAATCACCTTGTTGATTTTCTTGGCTCAAGACTGACTCTCCAATCATCATGCATCATGTGGCAATATCAATCTTTCTAAATTGCCATTTGCAGCATGTCATTTTCTTGGTCATTAACAGGCCAAATTTTCCAACTACCAAGAAGTACCAAGTTGTTGCCTTAACATCCAAGCCCATTCTAATATGGTGCCAACTAGGATCCTAAGCAATGATGCAACACCCAGACTCCCCTCCATGTGCACACTCCATACCAAGCAGACCAGTGCCATCCCCTGAACAAAGTAGTCTATTTCCAACTCAACGCCTTTGATTACAGTGTTCCTCCTGCCTTTTTAGCAAAAAAGCTGAAAGAAACATTCCTCGGGTACTCTGGCCTTCTTGAGCACAATGAAGCAGCCTTCCAAAGACTCAGGATAGGGACAGATATCTCCAGGCACAGAACTCTGGGAACAGAACTAGAAAGCAAAGAAAACTTCATAAAGACTCAAAAAGCTGACAGCCAGGCTTCAAAGCAGGGAAAGATCTCCCATAGTTCAAAACTCAAAGAGTTCATCAGTACGCTAGAGATCCCTGGAACCTCACCAGTGTTCAGAACCCAGTCCCTACTGAAGAGAAAAGTCTGAAATATCTGAAGCCAGTAGGAAACCATCAAGCTAGAGCTGCAACAAAGCCGGGACCCAAATAAGTTACAAATGAGTACTCTCTTCTTAGCAGCCTGAAAGGAAAAAAGAGTGTGCCTTTTTATTGGAGTAAATGTTCTTTATTTCAGTTTCAATCTTTATCTCAAATTGTTTAATAAAATGGCTGGCACACAATATGAAGTTACAGGTTACATAAAGGAGAAGGTAACACATGCAGATGAAGGAATCATGAGATAAAGACTTTAAAACAAATAGGACATGTATGTTAAAGCATCTATACCTTTGAAGGATTTCAGCAGCTTAATGGATAATATAAAAAGAAACAAAAGGGAATACTGGAAATGAAAATTATACCAGAAATGAAGAATTCACTTAATGAGCTTAACAGTAGATTGGACATTGCAGAGGAAAGGAATTATAACTTGAAAACAGAAAGCTAGGGCACATAGGTAGCTCAGATGGTTAAGCATCTGCCTTTAGCTCAGGTCATAATCTCCAAGTTCTGGGACTGAGTCCCACATCGGGCTCCCAGCTCAGTGTGAAGCCTGCTTCTCCCTCTCCCTCTGCCATTCCCCCTGCTTGTGCTTTCTCAGTCTCTGTCGCTCTCTTTCTAATGAATAAATAAAATCTTTAAAAGGGCACCTGGGTGGCTCAGTGGGTTAAAGCCTCTGCCTTCAGCTCAGGTCATGATCTCAGGATTCTGGGATTGAGCCCCACATCAGGCTCTCTGCTCAGCGGGGAACCTGCTTCCCTTCCTCTCTCTCTGCCTGCCTCTCTGCTTACTTGTGATCTCTCTCTCTCTCTGTCAAATAAATAAATAAAATCTTAAAAAAAAAGAAATTAAATAAAATCTTTAAAAAAAAACAGGAAATGATACAAAGAAACTATACAAAAGGAAACATGAAAGTGAAAAATAATGGGAGAAACTGGAAGAGAGCATCTGAGATTTGAGGAGCAACACCACACTGTCCAATATACATGCTATTAGAATCCCAGAAGGAGAAGAGAGAAAAATGGGGACAAAAGAATTATTTAAAGAGATAAAGATCAAGAATTTTCTAAAATTGATCAAACATATCAACATCAAGCAAAATAAACAAGACCAGCAAACCTCAAGCAAGATTTTTAAAAAATTAAAATAACTAGGCATATCATAGTCAAAGATGAAAATAAACTCCAAAGAAGTCAGAGAAAAATGACATGTTGCACGCAGGGGACCAATGTTACAAATGGTCTCTGACTTTTCTCATCAGAATAAAGGGCTGACAAGACAATGGAATATCTTTAAGGTACTGAAAGGAAAAACTATCTACCTAGAAGTCTATAATCCACAGGAATATCTTTCAAAAACAGCAATAAAATAAAGACATGCTCAAATAAATAAAAGCTGAAAGAACTCATTGCAAATACCAGCACTAGAAGAAATTCCAAAGGGTGGAGGCAAATGATACTGGATAAAAACCTTGAATATGCTAGAAGAAACTAAGAACATAAGAAAAAGTAAATACCTGGGTAAATATAAGAGTTTTGCCTTTAACATTTTTAAATTTCTTGAAATATTATTGACTAGTTGAAGAAAAATTATAATAATATCTTATTAGTTTAAAAACCATCCAGCCCTATTCAGCCTCCAAAGTAAGTGTTTTCTCAATTTTCCTATATAAATCATAAGTAAGGATAACCAAAGAGTTGATAAGGGGAAATTCTCTTTACAGAAGTATACCAGTTAGTAAAGAAAGAAAGATACAATTAAAATATCAACATTTTGGAACCTCTAATGAATTAAGGGGCTTAGGCAAATATCAACAATTGCTAACAGAACAAAAGAGAAATAACCAAATTACTATACTATAGTAATTACTATACTATAGTAATCTACAAATAATAGATACACATTCACTACTATGTATGGAAGTATTCTTTTTTTAAGATTTTATTTATTTATTTGACAAACAGAGATCACAGGTAGGCAGAGAAGCAGGCACAGAGGTGGAGGGGAGCAGGCTCCCCGCTGAGCAGAGAGCCCAATGCAGGGCTCGATCCCAGGACTCTGGGATCTCGACCTGAGCTGAAGGCAGAGGCTTAACCCACTGAGGCACCCAGGTGCCCTACTATGGAACTATTCTTGCCAAGAATAATTTAACTCAAATCTGATCAATCCTCTAGAATTGACAAACTCTAGATCTAACTACTAATTTATAGAAAATACTGAAGACTGAATATTCTCCAAGGGGTACCATATATGAACATATGTGGCCACTTACTAAAAACATTCTTTATCAGAAAAAGAGAGAGGTAACTTTTTCATTTTTATATCCTACCCAAGAATTCTGAACATGCTGAATGTCTATCACGTGCAACTAAATTCTCTGAAAGCGTATCATGTGAATTTCCTGAAAAATGGCACGAACATCTTCTCAGTGCCCAATTATAGTGTGATGAATCTTTAAAAAGAAAAACCTTCAGTTAAAAAAAGGTCATACCAGCCTTCACATGGAACTCACCTGAACCTACCAAAAAAAAAAAAAAAATGTTACTTAAGCATGCATGAGCTCAAAATATAATATATCCATTTTGATCCCACCAGACAGCCCTACTCAGCCTCAAATGCCACCTCACTTCCCAACTGGAAAACTAATGAACAGAAGACATTCTAGAGTCTTCCCCTATTTAATAACAAAGTGACATAATTTAGAACTTATGCCTCAAGAGCGATCACATATCCTTTGCAGTATTGTGAGCACTCTCACATAAATATCAAGACACTGAAAATATATAGTGTTGACTACACTGTGGCTTGGCTGAGAATGTATCATTCCAGGCGATTTTTATGTTTGCATATCTTAGTCTTATGTCTCAACTTTCTATTATAACTGGGGGGAAAAATGGAGATCGTTTTCTCTAAGAAACATAAAAATGAAGTGCGGCCCACAAACACGTGAGCTATAGAGACATGTAAACATATTTTAAAGAGAAGCTTGTAACAGCTGCAGCTTCCTTAACCACACCGGCCGATCGACTCCAATTCATCCACCATAACTGATTGAATATGAGAGTATAATTAGTACTGTTGATTACTATCTGGTGCCAGATATCCCAAATGCCCCACCTTTGTGCTAATTAATCTTGAAAACTTTCCAAGCTTTCCTCTGCCTTGCCTGCCTCAGCACTCACAGACCATTCCATTCCAACTGGGCAGCAGGAATGGCATCACTTGGTCTTGCGCACAGTTGTCAATGTTTGTTTGTTGGTTTGAATCACTGTTCCTTCATCACAGTAATTTTCATTAGAATGGAAAAATCAAGAATCAAGATGTAGGCTTGGGTCAGTTTGAAGGCCATGCAAACTGATGTGTTCAAGTTGTTACTAAAAAACCATCTTTAGGAAACCCAAAGAGTCATCACAAGGATAACTTGGTAGGAATACTCTGCATGGAGTCCCTGAAAGCTGATGGGTTAGACCATTAGGGTGTATTTATATGTCACTGAACTAAAGGAAATCAGTGGATATCTAACAGAACTAGCCAGTGATGCTATTACAAATTACGCCAAAAGACTAGAGATGCTACATAATCTCTTATTTTTTTTAAAGATTTTATTTAATTATTTGACAGACAGAGATCGCAAGTAGGCAGAGAGGCAGGCAGAGAGAGGAGGAAGCAGGCTCCCTGCTGAGCAGAGAGCCCAATGTGGGGCTTGATCCCAGAACCCTGGGATCATGACCTGAGCTGAAGGCAGAGGCTTTAACCCAATGAGCCACCCAGGCCCCCCTACATAATCTCTTATTTTTTATGTGAACATTGTTTTCATTAAAAAAATCTGTGAAATAACAAAGTACAAAGTGATAAATGATAGGACATATATCATCTTCAATGAAGATATGGTTCACAACCTTGACATCCTGTGGTCCCTTCTTCATTCTGCTCTGTCCTCCTAAGAAGTCCCTCCAGCCTCATAAATCCAGCATGACTTTTCCATCCTAAGCCATCCCCTACACATATAGTGGGATTTTTCCAGAACCTACCACTGCAAACAGTCATGTTTGCATATGTCATATGCCCCAATTCTCATTGGGTGACATGTGGAAGTGTTGGAAGTGTTGGAATTCTCATTGGGTGACATATGGAAGTGTTGAATCCCTATATCGTACACCTGAAACCAATATTACACTGTATGTTAACTAACTGGAATTGGAATAAAAGATTTTTAAAAAAACGATAAACGTTCTCTTAGAGTGGTAAAGATGGAAGTTAGAGGATAATACCCAGCATGGGCTCAAGAACCGGAAGAAGCAAAGTCAAAATATCCAATTTGGACAATTATAGTTCAGCAGCAATTGTGGTGAGCTCCATAGCTCTTAGCTACACTTCCTAATGGAAAGGACGCACCACTGCTTGGGGGAATGACACTCTGAGCTGGAGAAGCAATAGCCTTATAATTCAGGTTACTTAATAATGCTTCTTGAAAAGGGAGACAAGAGAAACAGCCAAGGATTGCCCTTTTTTGGTGTTTTATGCCTGCAGCACTAACTTTGCTTGAAAAGACAGTGATTCTAAGTGCCAAAATGAGTCTAGTCAATGACACAAAAGCCTGGTGCAATGTGAGACACCTATGTCAAGCACAAAAGAAACGAAGCACTTTTTCTCTCCATCTCAACATGCTTGTCTTCAGCTGTGCTTAGCAGCGTCTGCAGGAACGGGCTTGGAGTTGAGCAGAGTCGGGGAGACTGACGCCCCAGCGGGATCATCATCTTACACTTCCATTAGGCCTTACTCTCTTCAGAGGACCTAAACCACCACAACTCTCTCAGGCACCTCTCTGCCTAGTTCTTTCTTGAGTCTGCTTTCTCCTCCCCTCCCTGGCTGTGGGCATTCTGCAAACCTCAGTCTTATCCACCCCAAATCTTCTCTCTCCATGTTTTTCCCAGAATGTATTCTTGGAGCTTCAGAACTCTTAACTAGTACCTTAACTAGTTACCTCCCCATTCTATATCACATGGTTAAAAATTTGTTATGAAACTAGATCTTATGTCAAGTCAATAATAATAAAAATAATAATAGTAAATAAGAGAAGAGGAGGAAACTTTTGGATGGGATGAATATGCTGATGGCACAGGTTGTGGTGACAGTTTCATGAGTGTATAATTATCTCCAAACTCAGCAAGTTATATACATTGATTACATACAGTTTTTTTTAACATTAAAAAAAGTTTTTTGAGAATTTATTACTAAGAAAATGATCATCATGCTTCCCCTAACTATTAGTTTATACTTCGTTTCTAAACTAGTCTTTAAATAAATAATTTTTTTTTAAGTTGGGCGGGAATGCCTGGCTGGCTCAGTCCGAAGAGCATGTGGCTCTTGATCTTGAGGTCATGAGTTCAAACCCCACGTTTGATGGAGATTACTTAAAATAAATAAATAAAATTTTAAAAACAAATAAACTAGTCTTGAAAATTAAGATTCAATTTTTCATTTATAATATAAAAAGAATGCCCATATATTTAAGAAAATATAAACAATATAATATCAGAACATAGAGAAAAACCTAGTGCCCAAAGACAACAATTACGAATCATTGGTTGTGTTTTCTTTCCTAGAATTTCTTATATGTATTTTAATTCAATTGCATATATGTAATACAATTCATATATATACATGAATATACCATTTGGATTCTACTTTAAAATTTTATAAAATAAACATAGTTTCATGCTAATAGAAAAAAAGAACTCTGGCCCTAACCCCTATGATAATAATGCTCTCATCGTTAACCCTCAAATCAGAATATTCATTAAATATTTATAAAAGAATATATTTTTGAATTTAAAAGTCATGGAAGGCGGGGCACCTGGGTGGCTCAGTGGGTTAAGCCTCTGCCTTTGGCTCGGGTCATGATCCCAGGGTATTGGGATTGAGCCCCACATCGGGCTTTCTGCTCAGCGGGAAGCCTGCTTCCCCCCTCTCTCTCTGCCTGCCTCTCTGCCTACTTGTGACCTCTGTCTGTCAAATAAATAAAAAATTAAAAAAAAAAAGTCATGGAAGGGGCACCTGGGTAGCTTAGCCAGTTTAGCATCTGCCTTTGGCTCAGTTCATGATCCCAGGGTCCTGAGATTGAACTTGTGTCCGGCTCCCTGCTCAGCTGGGAATTGGCTTCCCCTTCTTTTGCCACATCCCCCCATGCTCACTCACTCTCTCAAATAAGTAAATAAAATCTTAAATAAATAAGAAATTGTATGAGATGGAAGAAATCATTTAAAAAATCAGGTATGGGGCACCTGGGTGGCTCAGTGGGTTAAGCCACTGCCTTCGGCTCAGGTCATGATCTCAGGGTCCTGGGATCGAGTCCCACATCGGGCTCTCTGCTCAGCAGGGGGCCTGCTTCCCTTCCTCTTTCTCTGTGATCTCTTCCCTTCCTCTCTCCTACTGTGATCTCTCTCTGTCAAATAAATAAATAAAATCTTTAAAAAAAAAAAATCAGGTATGTTTGTGCAAAAATTTGAAGTGTCTACACCCCCAAAAGGAACCAAAAATTAAAAAGTAAACACTTGGGGCTCCTGGGTGGCTCAGTAGGTTAAAGCCTCTGCCTTCAGCTCAGGTCATGATCCCAGGGTCCTGGGATCAAGCCCCGCATCGGGCTCTCTGCTCCCTTCCCTTCCTCTCTCTCTGCCTACTTGTGTCTACTACCACTGTCTGTCCAATGGATAAATAAAATCATTAAAAAAATAAAGGTAAACACTTAACCATAAATATATTGCTTTAAGTATAATAAATTAACATATACAAATATTATAACATATAAGTATTATGACATGTAATAGATAAATCACAAAAGAAGAAATGCAGATCTCATACACATATGGGAGAAAAAAACACTTAAAGAAATGCAAATTTAAACAATTTAAGCAGAAAAATAGCCATAATGTGGATAATTCATGCACCAAAATGCTCATATTGTGCTATTACCATAATATCAAATTGGAAGCCATGTAAATGTCCAACACTTAGAGTAATGGTTAGCCAATTATGATACAATATATAGTAGGGCCCATGGTGATGCTTTAGGGGATCTTCACATATTTCATAAAAAGAGTACTTTTTCTCGAATAATGACGATTTAAGGCTACTTGAAGAGGCTTGTGGGTAAATATGGAGGGTGGGATACATGCATTATTTCTGCTTGTTTCTAAAAGTCCACATTAAGGTCTGAAGACAAGGGACAAAGAGAACCAGGGAAGGGAAAACAATGGACATGATAATTTGATAAGATTTCAGGAGGCGGAAAACAAATGGAGAAGTCAAAACTGAATTGGCAGACCTAAAAGAGGCTGAACCCCAAGTGCATATGAAGGGGAAACCAATGAGAAAATGCTGATACACCCCCAGAAAGCCCCTGCAAGAAATCAGAAATCAGCAGTTTCAGCACAGTGTGGGAGATACAAAAAACTGATTGAAAAATCTTGTGGGGACAGTGCTCCTGGGTGACTCAGTCAGTTAAGTAGCTGCCTTTGGCTCAGGTCATGATCCAAGGATCCTGGGATTGAGATCCGCATCAGGCTCCCTGATCAGTGGAGAGCCTGCTTCTCCCTCTCCCTCTGCCTGCTGCTCTGCCTACTTGCGCTCTCTATCTCTCTATCAAATAAAAAAGTAAATCTTTAAAAAAAAAAAATCTTGGGGGAATAGTTAGTCCCAGGTCCCTCCTTCTAGTTGAACAGTCAAACAACAATGTTTAACTCCCCTCAAAGAGACTGAAGATTTATTCTCTGGAACATGGAAAAAGACAATCTGTGCTTAAAGACACAGGCATGGCAAACAGTTGTGATGATGATGTCTCGGACTAAAAACGAGCATTAAGGGAAAACATCCTAAGACTCAGCTCCCTTCCCCAGTCCAAGAGTGCCAGCAACCAGGCTTACCTCCTCCAAACCCTGGACTCCAGGACCTTTCTGTGGAAGACTGAATGGTCAGAAAGAGTAGCCATATAGAACCATGTATGTGGGGGCCCCTCAACAGATCCAGCTTAGTCCTGATCATCCCACAGCCAAGCACACCAGGTGAAAGGCCTTACCTACCTGCACACAGACTCCAGCCATCATTTCAGTGCTTCGCTCTTTAATAATAATGCACAGTTACAGACTCTAGAAATGTCAGGCAAGTCTTCCTTCCAAAACAGACAGATTAAAATGATCAAATAGGAAACAGTAGCTTGGAGGAAACAGAGACAATGCAGGAAACAAGTAAACTATAAAACTAACAATCAGAGAAATAAGAAGACATAGCACCCATCAAGTAAGAACAAAAGAAATAATCAGGAAAACAAGAAAGAGTTATATTAAATTAAATTATTTAACTAATTAGAATATGATGGTCAAACTGCCTAATGAAACTCAGAACCTTTTCTGAACCATACCTGAAACTGCTATGTAGATCCCATTTGACTAGAAAGAGGCCCACTGATAAAAGTAAATTTTTAATATTCTGCTTTAGACAATGCATGATTTTCAGCCATTTTAAAATTGTGGTCAGTAGAGTTTCTCCTAACACAGAAAAATGCTTATGATATGCCATTGAGTGTGAAAAGCAGAAAAATTACATTAAGTATTACAGGTGTATGATCAGGCATTACAGATATATACTGGTATAATATGAGAGGTGTATTTTCACTTATATATATGTGCACATTGCTGTATGTATGTGCCGACCTCTTCCTATACTACAAGCATGTCCACTTCTTACTCTCTCCATCATTCACCAAACCGAACTTTTCAGGGCAGGAAAGATTTTGCTATTTCAATATGGAAGTACGGACAATCCAATTTCCAGCAAAAATTTATATGGAAAAAAAAATGTAACTTCCACTGATAATCTGAATGTCCCTTAGAAATAAGAAGGTAGTTGTAGCAGAAAACTAATATAAATCAAACAAAACAGCAAGATAAGGCGTAAAAGGAAGACATTCAGAATATAAGTTTCTAGGTAGGTCTGGATAGGACAGTTTACCTCATAGGAAAGCTCTCTGGGGCCTTACTCATGTCTACCACTCCTATTTTATAGGCAATTGTTACAGGTTTGGTGGATCTAATTTTCAAGTTCAAGCAAATTAGCAGCAACTAATAAGCCAGCTGAGGCATCAGGAAAAAACAGTACTCTGTTTATAAACTTAGGAAAATATGAAACACATTTTTAAATTTCTATTCAAAAATTATCAAAAATTTTTTTAAAAATTTCCAAATACCCCATATATCTGCCAGTGAGCTGAATGATGAATGGAAGGAAGTGGATGACTCAACCATGGCATATCCACACAATGGAGGACTTTGCAGCCATGAGGGTGGCGTGAGAAAGACTTCTACATACTAAATACACAGTGATGTTCAGAGTGTCTTATTAAGTGAAAAGAACAAATTATGAAACAGGATCTAGAGTATGCTCTGCTCTGTGAGAAAAAAAAAACAGGAGGACAATACATACTTGCCTGTTATTACAAAAATTAATAGGAAGAATTTTAAAAAATAGTCATCTATAGGGACAGAGGAGAAATCAGGTAGAGGAGATAGAGACAGAAGTAAGACTTCTCTGACTTTACGTCTTTATATAATTTTGATTTTTTTTTTTTACTCCTGTAAATGTTTTCTATAATTCAAAAAATAAAACTAACTGAAAAGGGAAAGAAAGGAAATATTCAATTTAAAACAACACAAAACAAACTTAAATACATATCAAACTTTTAACATAACCATGCAGAGGACAAAATTATTTCAAGTGGTTTTTAAGCTTAGCACACTTTCATCTGATCATTAGATATGCTATAAAGATAAAAGAACCACAAAGAAATCTTTATCTTCCCTTAGTTTTTTGTAGTAGTAATACTGTGCTATTGTTTTAAACAATTGTAGGGTAAAGCAAATAAGTAAACTATGAGTGTTATTAAGAACTTAAATTGTTAAGAAAGAAATAGCTATATAAAATCAAAGGTAAGAAATAATGTATAATGCTGAATTTGAGTTAGAAATATCATTATTACTTACAGTGCATAAGCCTTCCTCTCAGGCTTTGATAGCTGAGGAACACAGGTTAAGAAGAAGCTTATAAGGAAACAATCAGACATATTCACAATGTGGGACATTCCAAAATAACAGGCCTGGTCCGTAAAAAAAAAAAAAAAGAAAAAAGAAAAAAAAAATCACCGTCTTAAGTAGAGGTGAGTGAACGAACAAAACAACAAAAACCAACCTCTGAGTCCTGACTGGGTCCAGTTCAAACAAAAATCAGCCACAAGGGACGCCTGGGTGGCTCAGTTGGTTAAGCAGCTGCCTTCGGCTCAGGTCATGATCCCAGTGTCCTGGGATCGAGTCCCACATCGGGCTCCTTGCTCCGCAGGGAGCCTGCTTCTCCATCTGACTCTGCCTTCCACTCTGTCTGCCTGTGCTCGCTCTCACTCTCTCTCTCTCTTACAAATAAATAAATAAAATCTTTAAAAAAAAAAAAAAAAAAAAATCAGCCACAAAAGATGTATGGGGATGGGGCGCCCTAGCTAGCTCAGTCCTCGGAGCAAGTAAGTAACTCTTGATCTCCGGGTGGTGAGCTCCAGCCTCATGCTGCGGGTGGTGATTACTTAAAATAGCTAAATAATAAGTAAAATGAGACATGGGTAATAACTAGGAAATTTTGACTAAGGAGTGGATATTAGGTAATAATGAAATTATTTCTAATATTCTTAGGTGTGATTATGGTTTAGTAGTTGGAAGACTGTTTTCATTCTAAAGAGTTACAGGCTAAATATTAGAGCTGATGTGTCATGATGTCTGTAACCAACTTCCATATATATAAATATATATATACACACACATATTTATACATTAAGGAAAATGGTAATGTTACTAACTATTGAATCTACATCATGTTAATAATTGCTGAATCTAGGGGTGTCTGGGTGGCTCAGTGGGTTAAAGCCTCTGCCTTCGGCTCAGGTCATGATCCCAGGGTCCTGGGATCGAGCCCCACATCGGACTCTGCTCAGCTGGGAGCCTGCTTCCTCCTCTCTCTCTGCCTGCCTCTCTGCCTACTTGTGATCTCTGTCAAATAAATAAATAAAATCTTTAAAAATAATAATAATAATTGCTGAATCTAGGTGATAGGTATGATATACAATGCTTATTGTGTTGGTCTTTCAAGTATTCTGTGTATTTGAAATTTTCATTGAAAATTTTGAAGATAAGTGTTTATAGTTAAAAAGGTAAGTAGTTGGGTTGGCCTCTGGCTCGTTCTTTCTCCACACGTGGCTGGTGACCACAGAGCTGTTCAGTGCATGCCCTCCTCACTGCCTGCGTCTCCCTCGGACTCTCCTCACGTCCGTCACAGGAGCCACCGCGCTGACACCAATCCTATGGCACCTTCCATATGCAACCAGGATTGTGGAGGCCCTGGGGCATGGTCCAGGGAGAACCGGGTCACCATACTGGACACTGTGGAATAATTAATCCAAATGCTACCATATTCATTGGAAACAGTGTGATAATTCATCTTCCCAGAGTATCTGAGGAAGCAGAGAAAAATGTCCAAAAGGGAAAAGGCCTGGAAGGCTAGGAAAAAAGGCTTACCCTAACTGACAGTGCTCCTGTTGTATTTGATTCTCAACAAGGATCTGATGGTCTCCAGGAGCAAAAGAGACAATAAAAAGCAAAAAAAAAAAAAAAAAAAAAAAAGGGTAACACAAAAAAGGGCATGGGCCCAGTTTAATCCCAAAGCTACTTGGGGTGAACTGATCTTATTTCTGACTTTAATGGCTTCTCTGAGAGGTTCAAAGTTCTAGCTAACCAATACAAATAACATGCCCCACTTTGGAAATTAACAATTAAGTAAATTACAAAACCTCAAGGGCTATATGGAAAGGATTAAACCAATGGTGAGAGATGGTTTCCTCTCCGAGGTCCTGCATGGACCACCAAAGAAAATCTTGGTAGAAGGTGCCAATGCAGAACTACTAGATAGTAATTTTAGGACTTATCCTTTTGTAACCTCTTCAAACTGTACAGTGGGAGGTGTCTGTACCTGATTGGGTATACTTTCCCAAAATGCTGGAGAAGTGATGGGGTCCTAAAAGCATACAAAACTCAAGTTGGCACTGGTGACTTCACTACCCAGTAAGACAATGAAAGTGGAGAATTAATACAAAAAGAGGTGGAGGGTTTGGGGTAGCCACTGGAAGGAGAAAAAGATGGGTCTGGCTGGACCTCATCTCGCTCAAATGTGCTCAAATGATTAATGAATTTCCTGTGTTGGCACTTAAAAGAATAGATATTTTGGACACATTTACAGAAATCAAATTTGGAGTTGCTTACAAGGTAGATGGTGAAATCCTTCCTCATTTCCCAGGAAACCAAGAAATCTTAAATAAATCTTAAAGCTCAGTATAAGGCTCTCCCAGGTTGGAACATAGATAATCGAATGCAAGGATATTTGAAGAACTACCTGTTAAGGCCCAAAATTACATTCATTTTATTGAAGAAGAGCTTCAAGTTCCAGTTAAATGGATTGGTAGAGGTAAATCCAGAGAGTTTATGATTCGATTCTTTTAAGGATTTCCAGTGATACCAGAAACACTCCTTGAGGTATGGAGTGGGGTGAGAAGAGGACTTTTGTAAATATATCATTCATGGGGAGCCTGGGTGGCTCAGTCGGTTAAAGCCTCTGCCTTCGGCTCAGGTCATGATCCCAGGCTCCTGGGATCGTGTCCCACATTGGGCTCCCGGCTCAGCAGGGAGCCTGCTTCCTCCTCTCTCTCTGCCTGTCTCTCTGCTACTTGTGATCTCTGTCTGTCAAATAAATAAATAAAATCTTTAAAAAATATATATTTCATTCATGATCTTCAAATTTCAAGAATAAAGACACCAAAGTGAGTTTTAAGCCCTTCCACGGTTTCTAGTCATTTAAGATGCTGGCTGGTGTAGAGAGAAACTGTGGCATGTGCCAGCGTCAGTCACGTCCACTAGGTGAACTACCGAGTCATGCGTTGCTCCCACTGTTCACAGTGCCACATTTTCTTTTGGTGTTTGGAAATAGTATGATCCGTGCTGCTTTAAATCTAAAATAGAATTCCTTTCAGTGTAGTTTCTCTTCATCATTGTCATTGTGTGTTCTTGGGCTTTACCTCAATCAAAAGGTAAGGACAATTCATGCAGTTTTGCACAAATATTTGCCACATTCTGGTCATTCAGTTATCATTATAATCTTTGCTATTATAAAAACGTGGTGAAAAGTAGGGTTCTGTAAACTTTTGTAATGCTATAAATTCTGTCTAACTTGTAAACTGTTCATTTTCTGCTGAGACCATTGCAAATTTGAGCTTTGGCGAGGAAGGGAGGTTATATTCATGTAACCTTTAATTTGTATCAAACACAAAATTTATTTGTCTCTGTGTGTCATTTAATACATTTAACATTAAATTAAATGCTCAGAGAAAGTTATTCCCTAAAACAACAATCTCAATGTTAAAAAAAAAATTAAGTTATTGAAAGTTCATTATGATAAATAGTGGATGTTTTCCTTTAATTTCAGGCATTAACTCTGAGATGTATAGCTGTACTTCTTTATTTTACCATTACTTCTAAATCCAGTGGGTTGATTCTTCAGCATTGTGCATGCCCTTATGCCTACAAAATCATTTATAAGTGTCAAAATGAACCCAAATTGTCACTCATAATTTTGATCATGCCTTTACTTTTTTCTTTTCTGGGAAAAAAGAAGTGTTGTTTCAACAATTAGGCTTAACATACTGTGTTATTCTTCAATGAATTAATTTAAATGTTTAAATTAGGTGCCACTTAAATTTATGTTATTATACAATCATTTCTAGTAAAAAATAAATTCATAAATAATAATAGAAAGGTAAATACTCAGCTACATATTATTAAAACTAGCTATTAAATTACATTTATTAAGTTAGGTATTATATTAAAGCAGCTATTGAAGTAGCTATTCAGAACTAATCATTCCTCAAAAGCTACAATTTTACTATAGAATTCAATAAACCGACGACTATACATAACAGTGAAAGACTGTAAGAAAGTCAACAGATGATGCCTGCTCATGTGTTGGAAGAGGATGGGGGATGAGGAGGAGGAGAGAGGACATAATCCTAAAACACACACCTAGAAGAAGGGGCTCAGATTTTCTTTCTAATTTTCCCCATATTTAAAAAAATAAAAGTTTCATTTACACTGAAACCTGACGATTTCAGTTTGTTTAACTGCAGTTAAGACGAGCAGAATTTTATAGAAGAGAAGCTCGTTATATATGAAGATCTATGGAAATACCCTGTAAACATAGTACCTAACCTAGCACATTGATGGCCAAAAGGCAGTTCAACCTAATTCTGGTTCCATTTCCTAGGAAAATGGCACCATCTGCTGGCTGGGCAAAGGCAGAATCCATAGGCCTGACCTGTCTCTTTTCACAAATCAGTGAAATCAGTTCCGTAGTGCAAAACTTTCAGGATTCATCTGGGAAAAGAGATCAGAGTACATTCATTGATGTTTATCACTCGGGCAGAGAAGACAGATAAACTCTTTCATTTCAACGCCTTAAAATTTATATGAGCTGTTCAGAAGGCTGCTTCTTGTTTTTTAGTAGAGAATGGTGATGTTTACCAAGCTATCAAGGGTCTTAAGACTAGAGTAGACCACTCTTTAACAATTTCACCACCATATCCACCCCCCATCAGTTACTGAGCAAGAGTCTACATCTCTGCTCTCAGATTTGCTTTGCTTTTGTAGAAACATCCAATAATGTGGTGATAAGTTCAACAGAATGATATATTTGTTATGTCCCCAAGGAGGAGACAGCCAACATTTCAATCTTCAAGTGGCCTCAACACAGCCACAGATTTAAGAGGGTGATGTGCCCGCAACAGACACAGACACTCTGGACAAATGAAGATGTGTGTGTTAAGAAACTCTGGTTTCTTAACCTGGTAGGCGATCCAAAACCCAAGAAGTTAAAACTGCCTTTTTTTTTTTTAATCCTTTCTCTTAAACCCTATACTGGATCTCTCCTGACTTTCCCAGAGTGGCAACAGGGTCCCCTAAGAAAAATTATTTCAACACTGTTATAGGCAAAATTTTGGCGTCCAAAATTCCTATGTTGTAGTCCTACTTCTAGAATCTCCAGCTGACTGTGTTTGGAGACAGGGTATTTAAAGAGGTAATTGACATGAAATGAGTTCATTAGGGTAGGCCCATATCTAATGTGACAAATCTAGTGTCCTTCAAGGAAGAGCAGGGTAGGACACAGTCACACAGAAAGAAGACCATGGGAAGAAAGGATGGAAAGGCAGTCATCTACAAGCCAAGGCGAGAGGCCTCAGAAGAAGCCAACCCCAGACACCTTGATCTCAGACACCCTGCAGCCTCCAGAATTGTCAAAAAAGAACTTTCTGTTATTTCAGCCACCTGGTCTGTGGTTCTTTGTTATGGCAGCCCCAGCAAAAACATAATCCTATCTTTACACAGCAGCTGAGAGAAAGGAAAGCAAGAGAAGTAACAGGACATGATCCCAAACAGTAGCACATTCCAGAAAGAGGGAGTTTTGGCTGTCTTCCTTGCTACCACCCAAGCTCCAACTGCAATGGCTCATGGAGAGTTTCTAAGGACCCCATTATGTCTTTGCCCCATGTCAGAGTTCCTCTTCTGTGGAATGGAAGTAAGATTAGGAAGCTCTGAGCTTCACCTGGAGATTAGAGAATGTAGCCAGCAATTAAGCGGTTATTGTCCTATACATAACAAGTAGCAAAAAATGTGTTGCTGAACAATAAGTAGGCTGTGAACAGGGAAAGGGAACCTCTTTTCTTTTAAGTTAATTGCAACCATTCCCCTTCTCTAATTGCAAAAGTAAAACATTTTTATTGCAGAAAATATAAAAGATATAAGATACAAAGAAGAGAAGTCATCTGTAGTCCTCACTCGGAGACAACTCTTCATTGTTTTAATGTTTCATTCCAGTCATTTTTCTATGCATATGTTTAACCAAATTAGATACACATACAGAGTTTTATATTTTGCATTTGCCCCTTATCATATTGATAAAAATGTTCTCATTTCTTTAAATATTACTCTTCTCCCCATTTTCTTGGGACTTGTGCAATCCTTCGCAGGGAGGCGAGTGACTCACTTCCAAGTGGGCCTCCCAGTTCCACGTGACCACCACCAGCCCACCAGTGACAACGGTCTACTCAGAGTCACCAAGGCAAGGAACATTCACTGATCAGCCCCCTCACTATTGTAGGTGACACACAGTCCACTGGAGTCAACGAGTCAACGTGAGTGGCCACAGAAAGGACAATGGTCACGCAAACATAGAGAAACTCCCCCTTTATTCAAGTAGTTAGAGACTGAAATTATTAAACAGAGGCTCTAGGGTTCTCCCTTTAACGTTCTTTGCTGATGACCTACTTGGCCTGAGTAAACTTTCACACTCCTTTAATACAAATTCATCCTACCTTTGACATCAGGCCGCTGCGGAACCAAGTTCATGCTGTCTGTCAGCTCCCTTGGTCTCTGGAGAATCCACCTGGGCTTCTGTCTTGGTGTTTATACCCATATCTCTGCCACAGGTGGAAACTGTCTCCTCTTGCCCTTTTTCCCATGTACCTTATCTATACAACTCATTAAATAACACAGAGACCAACATCAGCCACCGTTACACACAAACACACACGCACGCGCGCGCGCGCACACACACACACACACACACACACACACACACATGACCACGCGCAGCTCACTTTACTCCACTTCTGAACTCCCAGGAGCCTGAACTCCCACTCCCCACTTCTAGGTGCTCTGCTGCAGAAAACTCAACAAACTCTCAGAGTAACGCTTCTCTAAATTTTAAAAATAAGAGAACACAGAGGCCAGAAGCAAAATGACCTGCCCAAGACCACACAACAAATAAGGGGATGAACCAGAATCTGAAGCCAGACATTCTGGTTCCCGAGTTCCTGGGCTTCATGGGTATATCTTATTACTAACAATGATTAACATTTCTTGAGGATGTGCTCTACGCCAGATGCTGTGTTGAGCCAAATCTCTTAACAATGCTGGAAGGTAAGTATCAGTGTGAGTTCTAGGTGACAGTTGAGAACACTGGCTATATTACAGTCACTACACCTTACCTGGTCAAAACATCGGCTTTACTGGCTAGGTGATAGAGGGATTTTTTTAGTTTTGTTTTCATTTTTTGAAACTGATTTTTAAATATCTGCTTTTATCTATAATGACATTCACTTTTTTGGTTGTATAATGCCCTATTCATGGGTCCACAGAGGCAGGTATCCAGCACCACAATCAAGATACAGAATAGTTCCATCACCCCTAAAATTCCCTTGGGGTCTTCCTTTGTAATCAAACATTCCCCAGTCCCATCCTCTGGCCCTGTCCTTTCGTCCTAAAACAGCCCAGTCTGCTCAACATCACACCCTTCTCTGCATTTTAATGTGATCATGTTTAAAGACTTCATAATATTGAGCTACTGTGAACATTTAGGATAAATGTCTTTGGTCATGGTGTATTTTCTCCTAGTGCACTGCTGGAATACGTTTGCTAGTATTTTATTGGGATTTTTGCATCAACAATTATAACTGAGGTTAGTCTGTGGTTTCCTTTCTCATGCTATTTTGGTCAGGTTTTAGATCAGTGTCATACGGGCGTAATAAGATAATGGGGTTGCTTCCTTCTTTCTCTGTGGTACAGACTAATTAAAATAACATCAGATTCAGGGAACCTGGGTGGCTCAGCCAGTTGGGTGTCAGACTTGATTTCAGCTCAGGTCACGATCTGAATGTCATGAGATCGAGCCCCATGTCAGGCTCTGCACTTAGCACAGAGTTTGCTTGAGATCCTCTCCCTCTCGCCCTCCCCTGCTCAAACTCTCTTGTACACTCTCCTCTCTCTCTAAAATAAAATAAATAAAATCTTAAAAAAAAAAAATCAGGGGTGCCTGGGTGGCTCAGTGGGCTGAAGCCTCTGCCTTCTGCTCAGGTCATGATCCCAGGATCCTGGGATCGAGCCCCGCATCAGGCTCTCTGCTCAGCAGGAAGCCTGCTTCCTCCTCTCTCTCTGCCTGCCTCTCTGCCTACTTGTGATCTGTTTGTCAAATAAATAAATAAAATCTTAAAAAAAAAAATCACATTAGATTCATCTTTTCCATAGAGGTCTTTCAGGTACCTTTTGACAAGTAAAACAGATTTACTGACACAAGATGCAGACCGGGGTCATCTCTGCCCCCACACACAGGCCTTCCTTCATTTCCACCCCTCATTTTATTTTCCTCACTCGCCTCGCCTCAGCCCTTCTTTCTGCTCCTCCACAGAGTCTCCACAAGAGCCTGTTTCCAAACCTGCCTTTTCAGTACGCCCCTCATTTCACCAGAAAAATGCCAGTTATAGCATATTTAAATTTTTCATTTGCATATGTCACATTACCAAGTTCATTTGAAATTATAAATTACAAAACTTTTCACCAAATTAGTTTAGTTCTTTTGTTTGTTTGTTTGTTTGTTTGTTTAAGAGCCAGAGAGCAGGAGGAGGGGCCCAGAGGGAGGGAGAGAGAAAATCTCAAGTAGCTGGACCCCAACATGGGGCTCAGTTTCCATGACCCCAAGCTCATGACCTGAGCTGAAACCAAGAATTGGACACTTAATCAACTGAGCCACTCAAATGTCCCAAGTTATTTATTTCAAAACAATATTTTGTAGGGGGAGAAAGGTGGCCAAGGGGTATAAAAGGCTACAGAGTGTTTCCCAGCATGCCGCGGCCAACCTAATTCTACTCTCTGGGTTTTTTTGTTCCATATCATGAAGAGAGGAATTGGGGAGCAAACATAAGACTATAAAGATTTCATGCAACAGCAGTTACATTCATAGAAGCAAAAGTGAATGGAGAATAGAAATAATTCTGTGACTAAAAGTGTAGGGATGGAAGATGCAGGACATATCATGGCATGAAATGTCCATTTAACTGTGTGTCTACAGATCTGGCCTCAGAGTGAAACCAATTAGCTGCTTTTAAACCCTCAAGGCTATTTTCAGGTAATGGTATAAGATATTTCATTTTTGACAACTCTATAAACTGTATTTTGGATGACTCAATCTAACTTTGTTTTTGCCTTGGAAAGTAAACTAAGGGGCCCCTTTAACACTTTGGTTTTTTTTTTTTTTTTTCTCTTACAATTCTTCTCTAGGGTAATAAGCACTAAAAGTTAATTTAAGTAAGTTTGAATGTGACTCTATTTTATTTGCTTATAAAACCACACAGAGATTGGTTTATACCATTTTTATATTTAAAAAGAGAAAATTACAACATCACCTAATCAGAGAAGTAAGTTTGAAAAAATATCGGGAGTCTTAGGTCACTTTAAAAACTGGTCCATCACAGGATTTGCTGTGCTCTGGAACAGTGCGGCCACTGTGCCGAGGACAGCGCGCCTCCCAGAGGCTTCGGGGTGTGGGCCCCGCTCTGCAATTCATTTGTTGACTCCTGCTCCCTCTGCTGGCTCCACAGCTCAGTGACCAGCCCGAACAGGACGTGTGTCAGGCCCGGAATGGGCCTCAGGACCGGCAAAGACTAGTAACTAGCACTAGTCAGCCAGAGAAAGACAAATGCCATAGGATTTCATTCATATGTGGAATTTAAGAAACAGAACAGACGAACATAGGGAAAAAAAAAAATAAGACAAAATCAGAAGAGACAAGCCACAAGAGACTCTTCAACTCTAGGGAGCACACTGAGGGCTGCTGGAGGGGGGATGGTGGGGGTTGGGGGGGACCAGGGGATGGGCATTAAGGAAGGCACGTGTTGTGATGAGCACTGGGTGTTCTATGCAGCTGATGAATCACGAAACTCTACCTCTGAAACCAATAATACACTATATGTTAATTAATTGCTAAAATTTAAAAACAGACTTGTACAAATGGGCAAACGGAGCCCCAGTGGGTGACAGATCTTGTTCAAATTCATAAAGTCAGTGACAGGGTTGGTGCTGTGACCGCAGGCTATCCACAATGCCACACAGCCCTCACAAATGCAAAACAGTCACAGCTCTTCAGACATTCTAGCACTTAGTGATATTCCTAAACTTGACCTATGTTAAAAAAAAATAAAAATGTATTTCAAGGTGCATATACTATTAACTTGTAATGCATGCATAATGGTTGACATTTTAGCAGAGTTAACAGAAAGGTTTTTTAAAAAGAAAACAAAAAGTTCTGCTATTGATAGTAGTGATACATAGGATAAAAATAGTGACTCTACAAAACATTATGATGAGCGAAACAGGCCAGAAAGAAAATAGTTCATTCATAAGATTCCATTGACGTGAAAGTTCTATTTCCAGAAGAGGTGCATCAGTGATGATAGAAATCAAACCAGTTTGGTTACCTGGAGCAGGAGAAACTTTAAATGGACATAAGCAAACTATCTGGGGTGATGAAAATCTTGATTGTACCACTGGTTACACAGTCACACATGTTTGTCAAAACTCACTGAATTATACATTTTTAAGTGAATGCATTTTTTATTAAAAGTTGTGTTTCAATAAAGTTAACTTACAAAAAAGTTCTGAGGGCGCCCTGGGTGGCTCAGTTGTTTAAGTGTCAGACTTTTCTTTTTTTAGATTGTATTTATTTATTTATTTATTTATTTATTTGACAGAGAGAGAGAAAGAGCAATCACAAGTAGACAGAGAGGGAGATGGGGGGTGGGGGGGAACAGGCTCCCTGCTGAGCAGAGAGCCTGATGCAGGGCTCGATCCCAGAATCCTAAGATCATGACCCAAGCTGAAGGCAGAGACCCAACCCACTGAGCCACCCAGGGGCCCCAGGCATCAGACTCTTGATTTTCAGGTCATGATCTTCAGGCTGTGGGACCGAACCCCACATCAGGCTCCATGTTGAGTGTGGAACCTGTTTGAGGAGTCTCTCTCCCTCTCGCTCTGCCCCTCCCCCTGCCCCAAACAACCTCTCTAAAAAAAACTTTTAAAAAAGAAAAAAAATTTTTCTGTACTAGTTAAATCATAAAATGTAATCATAATCGGTTCTTTCAATCTGAATATACTTGGACTCAGTATTTAAAAGAGGAAAAAGAATAGATACTATCTTCAATTTTTTAGCCACAAACTTTTATTTCCTTTAAAGAACAAAAATCTGAGGATGCCTGGGGGGCTCAGTTCATTAAGTGGCTGCCTTCAAATCAGCTCACGATCCCAGCCTGCTGGGATCAAGTCCCGTCAGGCTCCCTGCTCAGTGGGGAGTCTGCCTCTCCCTCTGCCTGCTGCTCCCCCTGTTTGTGTGTGCTCTCCTCTCTCTCTCTGACAAATAAATAAAATCTTTAAAAATAGACACATAAAATAAAGAACAAAGATCTCGAACCAAAAGGCAGGGAGGGTTAGAGAGAGGACTCACTGTCTCTACATGTTCTGGTGGAAGATGATCCAGTGCCAAAGCCAGCACACCGACAGGAGGAGGAAAATTATGGTGTGAGTAAAGCACTGGATGAGAAAGTCTTTCTCATCCCAACCCCTCTCGGTAGCACTTGTTCAGGTGTGGCCCAAAGGCCTACATGCATGTGGCAGAGGCAAAAGCGGGACAGAGTGAAGCACTGGAGTCCCCAGGATGCCCGGAGGCATGCGCACTGGGGTGGGTACTCAGCTGGTGGGTGTACGGAGGCAAAGCTTCTCCTCTGCAGATGACCTAGAGAAGCCAGGTCTCTCTCTGGTGCACCAGCACCCACGTTGCAGAACAACCCTGCTTTCATCTGCCACGCTTCAGAAACACCCTCCCATGATTATTACTTTATGGCATGCCGTCTTACGCATAGTGAATTAGGAGTTAGATGTAAAGAGCTGTTCTGAATTCTGTGATCGAATTAGCTTGTAAGAAAGTGAACTAAACAAGTGTTTCCTATTATATCTATCTCCCCAAGAGAGGGATATTTTATGTTTCACAATTTTATTTGACTCCTATGTCATTGGTAGGAGACATTGCTTCGGGCATGACACAATCCAGAGACAGCTAAGAATGTGGTGGCAGCAACAGAGAGTGCACTCTCTGTGTACTCCCAAGGTGGTAAATAAACTAATAACAACACATACTGTGTTGTTAAATGAGATAGTACTTCTATATTATACTTCTATATTAAATGAGATAGTTTACACTATTACTACACTAAACTATTAGATAGTTTAAACTATCTCATTTAATCCTCATATCAACCCTATCGTGGAAGTACTAGTATTTCCCCCGTTTCACAGTTGAAGAAACTGGGGCAGAGAGAAAGATGTTCAGCAGCTTGACCAAGGTTATAGAATTAGTGAAGGTCAAGGCCGAAAGCATACCCATGCTGAGTCCAGAGCTCGTGCTTTTAATGATCATGGGCTAGTCCTCTCGGCAGAAGAAGGAAATAAAGGGGTGGGTCCTTTAGACCTTTGGTACTTAAAATGTGGGCCATGGGTCAGCAGCATCACCATCAACTGGAGGTTGTCAACAATACACAGCCACAGGCCCCCCTCGGAACCTACTAAATTAGAATTGGCATTTTAAGAGATCTTCAGGGGATTCATTAAAATTTGTTAAGCATGGCTCTAAAGAAGAAAGCTTTAGGTATTTCTTGTTTTGTTTTGGTTTGCTTTTGTTTTCGTTCTAGACTCCTTTGAGAATTTGATGAAAGTTATGGACCCTGAGCATACCATGCACAGGATTTCAAAGAACTCATGGACTCATGCTTAGAAAACCCTGCTGTAGAGGGTGTGAAAATGCTGGAACCAGTCTTTTATACCGTCCATGCATTATTACATTTAACCCTTATAAACCCACTACTGATAACAGAAACTTGAAGAGGTTAACTTGCCTTGGTCAGAGCTAGCACATAGTGACACCAGCGTCAAATCTGGACATTCTGTTGCCAGGGTCAAGCTAGCACACCAAGCTGCCTAGGCATAACTCAGCCACAGTGATGCTAAAGCACATCCCGACAGAACTTGCCTTCTCTTTGACAAGATCTCCATCTAGACTACTGTTCTGAAAGAAACACTGATGTGATGAAGAAGAAAGGGACACTGCCTAGAGGAAGGAGGCTGGCCGGATGGACCCCAGCAATCTATGAATGGTGGATGTTCACCCAGATCCCCCTGGCGTATCTTTCTGACACACTTCCAACCTGCATAGCCTCAAGTGACATGGTAATCCATGATCAGCGCCTACTGCACTATTCTACTCTAAGCCATGGTTGATACATTCAATGTCGAGTGCCAACTGATTAACTGGTAGTAACTTCTTGGTTTTCGACACT
Source organism: Mustela nigripes (assembly GCF_022355385.1). Lineage (NCBI taxonomy): Eukaryota > Metazoa > Chordata > Mammalia > Carnivora > Mustelidae > Mustela > Mustela nigripes. The sequence continues at coordinate 74,435,247 of NC_081565.1, read as the reverse complement.
TGAAGACTGACTTGATTAGTGATTGATCACAGAAGACCATGATTGATGAGTAATGTCTGCCCCCAAGAGCACAGGATAACATAGCAATTGTAGAACTAGCATCACTTATTTGCCACCTGGTACATTTAATCACTTCTTCATACCCCTGGATTTTTATTCCTTTATTTAACATGCCCGTACTATGTGAATTCTGTACAAGCAGCAGAAGGACTCTTATCTATCCTAACAGAGTAAGGTACATAACATGCCTGACAGAATGGAGAATTATTATATTTATACACACCTTAAACACTTTCTTTTCTATTAAAACACTTAAATCCATGTGTATTAACCAATTTTGGATGTAGGGCTGCCTTTTTTTGCTTCTGGGTACACTCTTCGGAGCACTCCATGGGTTTGTTTTTTTTTTTTTTTTTTTCATACTGCATTACTGCTTAAAGAATGAAAGTAATCAGAAGACTTTTACCTGATTTTTTTCCCACCAGTAAAAAATGGCTTCCCCACACCTAATCCCAAAAGTTAAAATTTTATGGAAAATTCAACTTTATAGTCTTTCCAAGCATTGGACTTAGTTGTCAGAGTAACAACTCTTCTCTTTCCCCCTTATAGGTTACCAAACCACATAATATTTCATTAAATTATATAATTACTGTAACCAGTACAGCTGATACAGAGAGATTTGGAGAAGAACCACAACTGTTTACTGGACAGGATACTACTCAACCAGCTATAGGGAGCATGCACGGATATGTGTTACAGAGAACTGGAGAGCATTAGTTACTGTGATGAGACGAGCCACTGATGGCCAGTTAGAAGTCTCTGTTGTGCTACCCTGAGACCTCCCTAGTGGCATTCAATTAAACAGGACTCTCTATTAACCAGAATTTCTAACATATGATGCCCATAATGATGACCATAAGTCATTAAAGAGCCTGTTATAACTTGAGGGGTGTCTGGGTGGCTCAGTCAGTTGAGACCAACTCTTGGCTTCAGCTCAGGTCATAATCTCATGGATGATGGGATTGAACCCTGTGTTGGGCTCCATGTTCAGCAGAGAGCCTGCTTGGAGATTCTCTCCCTCTGCCTTCCCCCCACTCACACATGTGCATCCTCTATCCCTCTCAAATAAAAAAATCAATCTTTTTTAAAAAAGATCCTAATGTAATTTTGAATTATAAAATGAAGGGAGACAAAAGATTAAAGTATGTTCAGGAACTCCTTGTTGATTCACTTTTTTTTTTCCTTTGGTCTTTTGACATTAGTTTGTACTATCCTGGAATTTAGGAATCCCTGTAATTCATTTCTGGAAGAAGGAAAGGTTAAAAATATATTTAAAAAAATAAGTTCATTATCTCTATATTGTTTAAATAATTTTATTGCATTCAATACCCTGAAGAAAGAACTTCTCTTGGCCTCTATTAACAGAAACCAAACATAGCAGTGGACAGTCTAGAGCTGGAAGGGCCACCCTATGGTCATCAAGAGCACAGGCTCTTCCTTTCTGCTTCAATAACTTAACTGTGATTTCCATCTTCAAGTTTGCCTCACAGTCCTGAGATGGCTCATACAACTCCAGCAATCTAGGCAGGATGAAGAGAAAAGGAAGGAATTGGCACAAAGGCTGTGCTTTCTGGCCAACTCTGCACCTTCAGAAAAAGGTCCTTGGGAAGTCCCATCGAGTGACCTCTGCATACTTATTATTTGTGCCCTATCTATCTATGCATAAAATATCATTTTATAGCTAGGCACGTGGCCAGATGCAACAACTACAGAGGAAGAGAGAAAGACTAGATATTGAATAGACAATCAACAGTGCTTCCCATAAAATACAGTCCTTGCAGGACATTCTTAAAACCTGATGATATGATAAACAACTTACGTCCTGACTGTCCAGGGAAGAGGGAATTTACTGTATATTGTTTTGCATTTACTGATCTCCTACTTGAGAAAAGCTGCTACAGATACATTTTAGGCACCATGTAGAATATTTGCTTTACTCACTCTCTGTATCCATTTCTACCCACACACCATGCAGGACATTAGTCTTGGGTGCCATCTCCAGTTCATGTGAGAGCTGCCAAGAGGAGAATTCCACTTCTACCAAGTACATATTGTGCGCGCCCAATTCTGTGGTTGTGAGCTTTCAGAAGCTTTTAGAAGTCAAGCCCATCTTCCCAGTTTTTGCCAATCAGTTGCATCTGAGAGCACTAGATGCTCTAGCCTGGCAGCAAAAAAGTAGCCAACTGGACCACCCAGGATGGGTCTGTCTCCACTTTCTCTTTTCTCGTCTTTAAGGAAGCCAACACTTATTTTAAGGCTGCAATGAGGTCTCTTCTTCAGTACCCAATCCAACATTTGCTACAGTGTATCTTAGACTCATTTGGAAATATAATTCACTAAATATTTTATAAGCCCTTAACTGGGGGGGGAGGGGGCTGCCCTAAAGGAGGTCATGCTCCTAGCAAAGGAGATAAGATGCACAACACTGATCAAGGTGTAAAAGAAAGGCCCGGAGAAATTTTAGAGGAATGTCTATGCTAACCTAATGCCTGAACAAGCCCCAACCCACAGGCACATTCCTTCCTTGTAGTTGGCTCAGACACTCCGCTTAGTTTTGCCTTCATGAGGAAGACACTGGGTTGTCTCACACTCTCTTTTTAGGTATCAAAGTGCAGTTCATCAAGCATCTCCAACCATAATCCTTTAGGGGAGTTTTAATCAATTCCTTCTACTTTCTTCATCTCTAATGCTTGCTTCTCTCAGATGCTCAATTGCCTGGCATTGTCACTAATGACAAACCCTTAGTGGGACCAGTTGAGATCATTTAAACTTCTGTTGGGCTTGAACCATGGTCATCACCACCAATCCCAACCACTTAGCAACACTGACACCCTTTTGTGCCATGGCTCATGCTCCCAGATTGATAGTCTGATGGATACAGAAACTCACATGAGCTCCAATCTAGCACCACTCTTTCAGGTATTACTTCCATATTAGATAAGGTGCCTATATGTCCCCAACTCCACATGTCCCAGCATCCAAACTTACAATGGTGGGGAAATGCCCTTTCTCTTACTTTCCTGGTTACACGAATTGCATCCTCCTAATGTATAAGCAAATTGTCTGAGGTCATGCAATCTTAATTCACAATGAACACAGTAGGGCAAGAATTCTGCGTTATTGATACACAAATAAATAAAAATGCAGTATAAACCAATTAGCAACAGATAATGTTTAAGGAAGATAATATAATAGGTATATTCTGGCAGTAAGAATGTCCAGCAATACATATATAGTTTGTTTTTCCACCTAAAATACATTCTTTCTATATAGTAACCCATTTAGGCTTCTCACCTGTCCCGGGATATACATCAATAGTGCCAATATTTTTATCTTTCTTTTAAACACCAGAAAACAGAGTCTTAGGGTAAATAATTTTTTTAAAATCTCTCACCTAGAACAACAGAATCTAAACCAAAACCCAGACATTCTGTCCAGAACTACTGTGCCTTCTACTACATTATCTGCTCGTGGTGTTGCTCATAATGTTCAGCTAATTGTGTGGTAGCCCTGAGGAAAAATTTTATAGTTTTATTATTTTTTTTAAGATTTATTTGTTTAGGGGCACCTGGGTAGCTCAGTGTGTTAAGCCTCTGCCTTCAGCTGGGGTCATGGTCTTGGGGCCCTGGGATCGGGCCCCATATCAGGCTCTCTGTTCAGCAGGGAGCCTGCTTCCTCCTCTCCCTCTGTCTGTCTCTCTGCCTACTTGTGATCTCTCTCTGTCAAATAAATAAATAAAATCTTTGGAAAAAAAGAGAGAGAGATTTGTTTATTTTAGAGAGAATATGGAGAGGAGAGGCAGGAGGGGAAGGGGAGGGAAAGAGAGTCATCAGCAGACTCTGCACTGAGTGTGGAGCCCAGTGTGGGGCTCTACCCCATGATGCTGAGATCATGACTGAGCCAAAAATTAAAAAAAAAAAAAAAAAAAGTCAGACACTTAACCAACTGTGCCACCCAGATACTGCTATTATTTTTTTAAAGATGGAGACAGAATTTTATTTTCTTAAGTTTTTATTTAAATTCCAGTTAGTTAATACACAGTATAATATGGGTTTCAGGTGTACAATATAGTGATTCAACACTTCCATATAAACCTGGACGACAAGCATACTCCTTAATCCCCAACTCTTTTTTAACCCATCCCCCACCTACCTCCCCTTAAGTTCCTTTTTTTAAAGCAGGCTCCACACCCAGTGTGGGGCTTAAATTTACAACCCCAAGATCAAGAGTTGCATGCTCTACCAATTGAGCCAGCCGGGTGCCCCTGAACATTTTAAAATCTCCACCTTTTTCAGGATCCAAAAACCACTATGTGAGTTTACACATCCTCCTTAAGTTACTGAAATGAATTAGTCCTTTACGTCTTTGGTACTTTTCCCGGTGAAAGATGAAGTAATCCCCTTCTCCTTGAATGTGGGCTGACCAACATAATACCGCAGAAATGATGTTCTGGGATTTCCGAGGTCATAAGAAGACCTCTGTCAAGGCCTCATACAACTCACTCTTGAAGCCAGCCCCTATGCTGTGATGAAGCCCAAACAAACCTGGGGAGAGACCCATGAGGAGAGGAACCAAGGCTCCAGGAGACAGCCCCGGCTGAACTCCCACCAGCTTGCTAGCGATGTGAATGAGCCTTCTTGGAAATGACCAACCCTGGCCTTGGCAGGACAGATGAGCTGTCCCCATGCAGCCCTGCCCAACTGGCAGATGTGTGGACTATACAGATGACTGTTCTTATGTTAAGCCACCAAGTTTTGGGGTGGTTTGTTTTATAGCACATAACCGGAATCTACCTTTCTGAAACCTTCAGGCCCAAAAACCTAGCAAAAAGCAATATGGGGGACCTAGCTGGTTTAGTTGGGAGAGCATGAAACTCTTGATCTTGGGTCATGAGTTCAAGCCCCACATTGACCACAGAGCTTACTTTTTTTAAAAAATGTGGTGGCATACACCAAACTGGGTATGCCCTATATTTTCATCTTTATTTCACTTAGATAGTCTATTTTATAGGAAAAAAAGCAAATGAAGAGAGTATCTTATGATTTGCAAAAGCAAAAAAAAAAAAAAAAGCAATTAGACAAATTGTTTTAAAATGCCTTCAACCCTAAATAATAAAAATCTTATTATAAATATGTTAGTATTTGGTTCAAAACTCTGTGGAAAGAATTAGGCCCTCAAGCTTTTACAGTTCCATGAAGGCCTGCTAAATATAGGAAAGTAAAACTGAAATTTATGTCAGTTTGTTAATGGCATCACTTAAAACTATAACAGTTAATTAACTAATTAACAACTTAATTAACTCAGCACTTAATTTACTTACTTGAGTTCACTTAAATTCCCTAGATGTGATTTAATGAACTTTCAATGTAATTCCTGACTAAACATGTAAATTGTGTGATGTATACGTCTTTAATTTAAAGGATATTACTTGAAATTAAATGATTTAAGACAGAACAGTAAGCCTAAATGAGAGTTTTCATTTTTTCTTCAATAGGGAGTATCTCTGAATTTCTGGCATGTAACAATTTTCCCATTCCACCTTTATCCTTTCAAAGAGAAAAATCATATCTGGGTTTGCTTATTTAACTGCATCAGTGTAAGATTCAGAATTCATCAAGCCAATGTGGGAAAATTTCATCATAGTTTATTAATAATTAATTATCTTATATTCTGAAAGAATGGACCCTGAGACTAACAACAGTGGAAAAATACTGAGAAAATCTGTTATAAAACATTGTCTATTCCATGGATTGATTTATCTAACGAATATACATACATAGCAGTTACATATAGTGATGCTACTTTAGTGTGGGGCCTGTAGACTTACACCAGCCTAAGCTGGAAACAGCTTTTCTCCTGTGTGTCTCCTTTCCTCTGATGTGACTACCACACTCACAATACTTCTGACATGAAGTGCATGTGTTTTCCCCCAGCAAGGAATGTACTGTGACACCAGCTAGGTGTCCTACAATTCAACTCACTTCTGACACTCTACTTAGAGTTAGCATCTGATCCCACAGGATAACGGTTCATTCCCATAAGACTGCCCTCTACTTAATGTCCAGGTTGTTCCCTGTGCTTCTGACCTGTCAACTATAAACCTGAGGTTCCCACAATCCCCTCCTGGGGTTTGATTAATGTGTTAGAGCGACTCACAGAACTCAGGGAAAAACTCACTTATGTTTACTGGTTTGTCCTTTTTTAAAGGGCATGATAAAAGATACAGGTAAGTAACCAGATGAAGAAGATGTCCCAGTGCAAGGTCTGGGAGGATCCTGAGTGCAGGAGCTTCTGTCCTGGTGGAATCGGGGTGTGTCACTCTCCCAGGAGGTAGATGTGTTCACCAACCTGGGTAGATGTGTTCACCAACCTGGAAGCCCTCCCCACCAAACCCTAGACTTCTGGGACTTTTATGGAGATTTCATCATGTAGACATGATCAGTCATTAACTCCATTTCCAGCTCCTGCCCACCTGCTGTAGAATGGGGAAAAGGGGATGAAAATTCTAAGCTTCCGACTATGGCTGGGTCTTTTGGTAACAAGTCCCCATCCAGGAGCCATCCAGGTGCTCACCCAGAGTCAACTCCTTAAAACAAAAGACACACCTGGAGTGCCTGGATTGTTCAATTGCTTAAACATCCAACTCTTGATTAAGACTCAGATCATGATCTTGGGGTGAAGACCAAGTTCTGTGTCAACCTCCACACTCAGTGGAGAGTCTGCTTAAGACCCTCTCTCTTCCTTTGCCCTTCCCCCTCCCTCTCTCTCTCTCTCTCAAATAAATAATTTTTTTTAAAGACACTCAAATCTCCTAGGAAATTATAAGGGTTTTAGGACCCTTATGTCAGGAAACAAAATCTAAGAGCAAATACTAGAACAAAAGATGTTCCTCATGCTCTTATCATTAGGAAATTGCAAGTATTTTAGGGGCTCTGTGCCAGAACCTGGGGGCAGAGACCAATATATGTATATTTTCTGTTAACTCCTAGTCCATATACTTACTAGTGGGAGATAAGAAAAGTACAAAAATTGAGTGTTTAAATACAACTATAGCACTTGAGAGTATAATTATGTGCCTAATGGCTATAATAATGATCTATTTAGGACTGTATTTTGTGTCTGGTTTTTACTTCATTTTTCTAATAATTCACTTTTATGATATTTTACAAACATCCTAGTCTACCCACAATGCTCTGATGCTAGAATTCAATTACAAGAGGAAAGTTGGAAAGAACCCAAATACCTGGAGGTTAAAAAGCATCCTGCTAAAGAATGAATGGGTCAGCCAGAAAATTAAAGAAGAATTGAAAAAATTCATGAAAACAAATGATAATGAAAACACAACTGTTCAAAATCTGGGACCCAGCAAATGCAGTCCTGAGAGGAAAATATATAGCGGTACAAGCCTTTCTCAAGAAACAAGAAAGGTCTAGGGGCACCTGGGTGGCTCAGTGGGTTGGGCTTCTGCCTTCAGCTCAGGTCATGATCTCAGGGTCCTGGGATCGAGTCCCGCATTGGGCTCTCTGCTCAGCAGGGAGTCTGCTTCCCTCTCTCTCTCTCTGCCTGCCTCTCTGCCTGCCTCTCTGCCTACTTATGATCTTACTCTGTCAAATAAATAAATAAAATCTTTAAAAAAAAAAAAAAAGAAAGAAAAAAGAAACAAGAAAGGTCTCAAATACACAATGTAACCCTACACCTAAAGGAGCTGGAGAAAGAACAGCAAAGAAAGTCTAAACCCAGCAGGAGAAGAGAAATAATAAAGATCAGAGCAGAAATCAATGAAATAGAAACCAAAAAAAAAAACAGTAGAACAGTCAACGAAACTAGGAGCTGGTTATTTGAAAGAATTAATAAGATTGATAAACCCCGGGCCAGACTTATCAGAAAGAAAAGAGAAAGGACTCAAATAAATAAAATCATGAATGAAAGAAGAGAGATCATAACCAACACCAAAGAAATACAAACAATTATAAAAGCATACTATGAGCAACTATATGCCAGCAAATTTGATAATCTGGAAGAAATGGATGCATTCCTAGAGATGTATAAACTACCAAAACTGAACCAGGAAGAAATAGAAAACCTGAACAGACCCATAGCCAGTAAGGAGATTGAAGCAGTCATCAAGAATCTCCCAACAAACAAGCGCCCGGGGCCAAACAGCTTCCCAGGAGGAATTCTACCAAACATTTAAAGAAGATCTAATACCTATTCTCCTGAAACTGTTCCAAAAAATAGAAATGGAAAGAAAACTTCCAAACTCATTTTATGAGGCCAGGATTACCTTGATCCCAAAACCAGACAAAGACCCCATTAAAAAAGAGAATTATAGACAATATTCTTGATAAACATAGAGACAAAAATTCTCACCAAAATACCAGCTAATAGGATCCAACAGTACATGAAAAGGATTATTCACCAAGACCAAGTGGAATTTATTCCAGGGCTGCAAGTTTGGTTCAACATCCATAAGTCAATCAATAGGGTACAATACATTAATAAAACAAAGAACAAGAACCATATGATACCTCACTATGCTGCAAAAGCATTTGACAAAGTACAGCATCCTTTTTTTGATCAAAACTTTTCATGGTGTAGGGATAGAGAGTACATACCTCAATATCATCAACGCCATCTATGAAAAACCCACAGCAAATATCATTCTCAATAGGGAAAAACTCTCAGGTCAGGAACACGGCACAGCTGTCCAATATCATCACTGCTATTCAACATAGTACTAGAAGTCCTAGCTTCAGCAATCAAACAGCAAAAAGAAACTAAAGGCATCCAAATCAGCAAAGAAGAGGTCAAACTATCACTCTTTACAAATGATATGATACTTTATGCGGAAAACCCAAAAGACTCCACTCCAAAACTGCTAGAACTCATACAGGAATTCAGTACTGTGTCAGGATATAAAATCAATGCACAGAATCAGTTGCATTTCTATATAACAACAAGAAGACAGAGAAAGGGAAAATAAGGAGTCAATCCCATCTACAATTGAACCCAAAACCATAAGATACCTAGGAATAAACCTAACCAAAGAGGCAAAGAATCTGTATCCAGACAACTATAAAGTACTCATGAAAGAAATTGAGGAAGACACAAAGAAATGGAAAAACATCCCATGCTCCTGGATTGGAAGAACAAATATTGTGAAAATGTCTATGCTACCTAAAGCAATCATACATGTTTAATGCAATCCCTAGCAAAATACCATCGATTTTCTTTTTCAAAGAAATGGAACAAATAATCCTAAAATTTATATGGATCCAGAAAAGACCTTGAATAGTCAGAGGAATGTTGAAAAAGAAACCCAACATTGGCGGCATCACAATTCCAGACTTCAAGCTCTATTACAGAGCTGTAATCAACAAGACAGTATGGTACTGCCACAAAAACAGACACATAGATTAATGGAACAGAAAAGAGAGCCCAGAAATGGATCCCCAACTCTATGGTCAACTAATCTTCAACAAAGCAGGAAAGAATGTCCAATGGAAAAAAGACCCTCTCAAAAAAAAAAAAAAAAAAAAAGAAAAGAAAAGAAGGGATGCCTGGGTGGCTCAGTTGGTTAAGCAGCTACCTTTGGCTCAGGTCATGATCCCAGCGTCCTGGGATCGAGTCCCGCATCGGGCTCCTTGCTCAGCAGGAAGCTTGCTTCTCCTTCTGCCTCTGCCTGCCACTCTGTCTGCCTATGCTCACTGTCTCTGACAAAGAAAGAAAGAAAGACAGACAGAAAGAAAGAAAGAAAGAAAGACCCTCTCTTCAACAATGGTGTTGGGAAAATTGGACAGCCACATCCAGAAGAATGAAACTGGATTATTCCTTACACCACACATAAAAATAGACTCAAATGGATGAAGGACCTCAATGTGAGACAGGAATTATTCAAAATCCTTGAGGAAAACACAGGCAGCAACCTCTTCGACCTCAGCTGCAGCAACTTCTTCCTAGAAACATCGCCAAAGGCAAGGGAAGCAAGGGCAAAAATGAACTATTGGGATTTCATCAAGATCAAAAGGTTTTGCACAGCAAAGGAAACAGTAAACAAAACCAAAAGACAACTGACAGAATGGGAGAAGATATTTGCAAATAACATATCAGATAAAGGGCTAGTATCTAAAATCTATAAAGAACTTATCAAACCTAACACCCAAAGAACAAATAATCCAATCAAGAAATGGGCAGAGGACATGAACAGACATTTCTGCAAAGACAACATCCAGATGGCCAACAGACACATGAAAAAGTGCTCCACATCCCTCGACATCAGGGAAATCCAAATCAAAACCACAATGAGATACCACCTCACATCAATCAGAATGGCTAAAATTAACAAGTTAGGAAATGACAGATGTTGGTGAGGATGCAAGAAAGGGGAACCTTCCTTCACTGCTGGTGGGAATGCAAGCTGGTGCAGCCACTCTGGAAAACACCATGGAGGTTCCTCAAAAAGTTGAAAATAGAGCTACCCTATGACCCAGCAATCACACTACTGGGTATTTACCCCAAAAATACAAATGTAGTGATCAGAAGGGGCATGTGCACTTGAATGTTTAGAGCAGCAATGTCCACAATAGCCAAACTATGGAAAGAACTTCGATGTCCATCAACAGATGAATGGATAAAGAAGATGTTGTGTATATATATAATGAAACACTAGGCAGCCATCAAGAGAAATGAAATCTTGCCATTTGCAACAACATGAATGGAACTAGAGGGTATTATGCTGAGCGAAGTAAGTCAGTCAGAGAAAGACAATTATTATATGATCTCCCTGATATGAGGAATTTTTTTTTAGATTTTATTTATTTATTTGACAGAGAGATAGAATACAAGCAAGCAGAGAAGCAGGCAGAGAGAGGGGAGGGGAAGCAGGCTCACCGATGAGCAGAGAGTCCGATGTGGGGCTCGATCCCAGAATCCTGGGATCATGACCTGAGCCGAAGGCAGAGGCCCTAACCCACTGAGCCACCCAGGTGCCCCTGATATGAGGAATTTGAGAGGCAAAGTCAGGGGTTTGGGTGGTAGGGAAGGGAAAAATGAAACAAGATGGGATCGGGAGGGAGACAAACCCTGAGAGACTCTTAATTTCACAAAACAAACTGAGGGTTGCTGGGGGGAGGGGAGGTAGGGAGAGGGTGGCTGGGTGATGGACATTGGGGAGAATATGTGCTCTGGTGAGTGCTGTGAAATGTGTAAGCCGGACAATTCACAGACCTGTATATCTAGGACTAATAATATATGTAAATAAAAACAAAAAATTTTAAAAATTACAAATAAAATTTTAAAAAATCCTAGTCTGCAACAGATTATATTTTTTTCTTTTTATTTAAATTTTAGGTAGTTAACATACAGTGCAATACTGGTTATTAGAGTAGAATTCAGTGATTCATCACTTATGTACAACACCCAGGGCTCATCATGGTAAGTGCCCTCCTCAATACCCATCACTGATCTAGCCCATCTTCCATCCACCGCTCTCCAACAACCCTTGGTTTGTTCCCTATTGTTAAGAGTCTTTTATGTCTTGTTTCCCTCTCTCCTTTTTTTCTTTTCCACTGTCCCATATGTTTATCTGTTTTCTTTTTTAAATTCCACATATGAGGGGAGCACCTGGGTGGCTCAGTCTTTAAGCATCTGCCTTTGGCTCAGGTCATGATCCCAGAGTCCTGAAATTGAGTCCTGCATCTGGATCCCTGCTCAGTGGGAAGCCTGCTTCTCTCTCTCCCACTCCCCCACTCCCTCTGCTTGTGTTCCTTCTCTCACTGTCTCTCTGCCAAGTAAATAAATAAAATCTTTTAAGAAAAAATTCCACATATGAGGAAAGCGTGGGTGACTCAGTTGGTTAAGAATCTGCCATTAGCTTGGGTCATGATCCCAGGGTCCTACGATCGAGCCCCACAACAGGCTCCCTGCTCATTGGGGAGCCTGCTTCTCCTTCTCCCTCTGTTGTCCCCCTGCTTGTACACTCTCTCTCTCTTTCAAATAAATGAGTAAAATCTTTAAAATAAATAAATAAATTTATTTATGTATGAGTGAGATCATATGATACTTGTCTTTCTCTGATTGGCTTATTTCACTTAGCATAATATATTCTTAGCTTCAACCATGTTGTTGTAAATGGCGAGATTTCATTCTTTTTGATGACTAAGTAATACTCCTTAAATATATATACCATATCTTCTTCAGCCATCCATCAGTTGACAGACATTTAGGCTCTCTCCATAGTTTGGCTAATGTTGATAATGCTGCTATAGCATCAGGATGAATGTACTCCTTCAAATCTATATTTTTGGATCCTTTGGATAAATACCTAGTAGCAGATTGTAATTTTTTTTTTTTAGGTTGTAATTTTTTTTAAGGATGGTTTTTCTTCATAGATAGTTTGGGAAACATTGATCTAAGTACTGGCTAAGTGCTGTGGGAAATAAAAATATGGGTAAGAAATGGTCCCTGCTTTCATAAAGTTTACATATGAGTAAGAAAAGTCAGGCATGATGGTTGTACAATGAAGCATAAACAACATATTCTAGAAGCTTTGAGAAGTGAGATGATTCCAAACAGAAGAGATAAGACAAGACAACTGTTAAGCCAGACCTCTCCTGAAAGGTGGGTAGGTTTGTTAGAAGTAAAGGGCTCTGTCCACTTTAGACAGAGTAAACCATATGAGTCAGGGGGTCCGGGGAGCACAGTTACGTATTAGGAAAAGCATGCAACTGACTTCATTTGGTGAGAGCAAAGGGAATGTGATAAATCTAGAAGAGTAGATGAGGGACCCAACTGGGGAAGGCCTTTTAAATGCCAAGCAGTTTGTGCTTGAAGGGGGTCAGTTCCAAACTGCTATGGAAATTTTCTGAGCAGAGAAATGGTGTTCCCACAGCTGTGCTCCTAGTTGATGAGTTCAATCAGAGGAAGACTGGAGATTCAATCAGGAAGGACACCCCAGACTCTTCAGATGACATGATAGACCTAAGCCATCCCAAGAGCATGTACATCAAAATTTGAAAAGGTGCATTTTCACCTTCCCAAATACAAAGTAGCGATCAGTAAGTCCAAATACAACAGCAACCGACCCCATAAAACTTTTGAGTAAGCAATGGTTGACTAACACTTGTTAAGCATTCACTGTGCACATTTTAGGACCAGTATCTTCCGTAAACCTCAAAACAACTCTAAATGTGAGGTTCTATTACTATCCTCTTTTTTCTCATCTGGGAACTAAGAGGCAATGAAGGGTAAGTACCATGTCCTAGGTAAGCAAGTAAGCAATGAGCTTGAAATTAAACTACGTCAGTCTGATTCCAAAGTCCATTTCA